>NW_024040173.1:0-21653 GCF_014851395.1 Micropterus salmoides
TTGTCTTCTTCACTCTGCAGATCATCCAGTTTGCTGATGAGCTTCCTGTAAGGCTTTCTTTTCCTTGGTCAACTTTGCGATGATTTCATCAAGAGCAGCCATCTCCTCGACCAGGTTCTTCACCTGTGAACAATAAAAACATGAATTACTGTGTGCCTCATTAAGTTGATGACCTGTGTTGAAGCCAATTGTTAAGTTAGATGCCATACCTTGTTCTCAGTGGCATGCTTCTCTTTCTCCACTTTAGCCAGAGTTAACTCTAAGTCATCAATGTCTTTCTTCAGCTCCGAGCACTCATCCTCCAGCTTCCTCTTCTTACCGGTCAGTTCAGCATTCATCTCCTCCTCATCCTCCAGCCTTTCCGTCAGCTCTTTGATTTTTGCCTCCAGCTGAATCTTGCTCTTATCAGCCCCTCACATCTTTCTTCAGCATCACAGAGATTATCTTGCTCCTGACAAACATTTAATCTCATGAGCACATACCTTACTTACATGTTCAAAGGAAAATATAGTATAGTGCCATTCTCACCGCTTGAACTTGGAGCTGCAGGTCATTCTTCTCTTGGAGAAGAGTGACCATTTTCTCCTCTAGTTCTTTCCTTCGTGCTTCAGATTTTGCGTAAGCCTCTTTCAACTTGAGGAATTCTTCCTTCATGTTTGCCATCTCCTTTTCTGCCTCAGCAGATCTCAACAGAGGTTTGATCTTGAAGTACAGCTTCATCCAGGGCCAGTTCTTGACCCCCATGAATGAACGGACATTCCATTGGATCACTAATAATGCATCTCTAAAATAAATTAAAACAAAATGGAAGGCTTTAGTTAAATATACAAATCACAAACCAATAATATTTGAACCTTTAAGGACCAGTGTTAGCTGGACACAAGAGATACCTGCGTTCCACCATCTTCTGATACTCAATACGAGACAAAAGACCACGGGATCTGGCTTGAATAGCAGTGATGATTTTGGAGAGACGCTCATCTCTCATCTCCTCTAGCAGACCCAACAATCCAGCCTTGAAGAACACCTAATAACACCGATGGGTATTTTACTTTCTTGCCATTTTTTCATCTTGTACGGAAATGTTTTACTTTTTTCTATATCTGAACAACTTAAGATGATACCTTGGTGTGTCCAAACTTGTACTGATTATGATCAATATCCAGAGACCCAAGAAGTTTCTCAGCTCCCTTCCTGCTGTCAATGAACTGACCATCAGGGATAGCAGCAGGATTCAGGATGCGATATCTATAAAAACAAAACCAAAAAACATCTTGGAGAATGATATTAAATTTCTGTTTGGATTTATAAAGGATCTGACTTAAATTAAACAACACCTCTGTTTGAAATCTCCATAGAGGATCCTGTTGGGGAAGCCCTTTCTGCAGATCCTGATTCCTTCCAGCACACCGTTACAGCGCAGCTGGTGCATCACCAGAGGATTCTCCATGGCCCCAGGAGTCTTGGTCTCATTGGGGATGATGCAGCGTACAAAGTGAGGGTGAGTAGACCTCAAGTTGGTCATCAGCTTGTTCAGGTTCTCCTTTTAATATAATGAATCATACATTTATAAAAACTCATTCAGCATCATATGAAATATGACATTATAGGATAACTATATACAATAATTTACAATACCCTATGAAGAGCGGACACAGTCTGAAATGATGATCCCTTCTTCTTCTTCTCTTTTTTGCCTTCAGTAGCTTCAGCCATACTGTTCAGAAAACAGTTGTGTAACCTTAGAGCTAGACAGAAAAAGCAACATTGTAATCTCCAAAAAGGTATTTACACCAGGGTACCTGAATCAGCTCCAGCGTAATTTGCAAAGAGGGTAGCGAGCAGTTTAAGAGTAGATTTCTGATACAGTGCAACAACAGTCTCATTCAGGGGATCTTTGTTCTTCACCAGCCAGTTGTTGATATTATAATCAACAGTTCCAGCATAGTGCATCAGGGCAAAATGGGCCTCTGGTTTCCCTTTGACAATTCTGGGCTTCTGGAAGTTGGCAGATTTCCCCAGATGGTTGTCATAGAGCTTAGCTTTAAAGGTGGTGTCACTGGCTTTGGGGAACATACACTCCTCTTCAAGGATGGACATGATACCCATGGGCTGATGGACAAAAATATGTTTTTTTAAATCAATCACAATCTTTTTAATCACTCATATGATATTATCCTGTATGGCTGAACATGTATTAGTCCAGTCTCTCACCTTTTCAATCAGGTCTATACAGGCCTGCAAGTCCATCCCAAAATCTATGAAAGTCCATTCAATGCCCTCTTTTTTGTACTCTTCCTGCTCCAGCACAAACATGTGGTGGTTGAAAAACTGCTGCAGTTTTTCATTGGTGAAGTTGATGCACAGCTGCTCAAAGGTGTTGAACTGTAAAGAGAAAAAAAATTGAGATTGTCCACCCATTTTATATTCACAGATAGCTGGTTAATTGTGTGCTAATGAGATCACTTACCTCAAATATCTCAAATCCAGCGATGTCCAGAACACCAATGAAGTACTGGCGAGGCTGTTTGGTCTCCAAGGACTGGTTGATTCTCATTACCATCCACAGGAACATCTTCTCATAAACAGCCTTGGATAGAGCTCCAACAGCATAGTTCACCTGTAGAAAAGGCAATATATTTAATAAGCATACAAATAATTAAACTGAATTTTGTGCAGTGTTTTCATGCAACCTTTCAGCCTCTGCAGAAGTAGTCGTTTAGAAAACATAATGTGTTCCTGTATTGGGAAATGACCCTTAAGTTGACTTGTTTCTTACCTGAGCAACATTTTGTCCCTTGGTGACCCACTCATTTCCTACTTTGACTCTTGGGTGACAGAGACCTTTGATCAGGTCAGCAGAGTTCAGGCCCATCAGGTATGCTACTTTGTCAGCATCTAAAAAAGGAAAGTGAATGCTATAAAACTGCCTATTTAGGCCATTGTATCTCTTTGATGATTCTGAGCCAACCTAACCAACAAACACAACATCTTTAACCTTCGGTGCCATCAGCCTCTGCCTGCTCCTCTCGCTGCTTGGTCTTGAACTTCATGTTGCCATGATGCATGATGGCACCAGTCAGCTTGTATACAGAGTTCTTTTCCTCTTGAGTAAAGCCCAACACATCAAAGGCACTCTGCGGAGAACAACATGATAACTTCATGGACGTTCACACATACAGACTCAAAAGCTGGGACTCAAAAGCGAAAGGACCTGGCAGTGCACCCAGCTGCACTTCAGGGGCGTGTCTAGATGGCAAAACTAGACTTGCAAAACTCTTACACATGCACACTTAATTCAGCACAGTAGCCCTTTACTTTATGCTAGCAATGGAAGATATACTCATTACTACTACTACTTACACATTTGGGTGAAGGAAATCTAAATTATTTATGTGCTAAAGTATATATATAATAAAGTAATATAATGTAAAATGTATGGCATGGCATCATTATGTCACTGTATTATCAGTGCCACACTTACATTTACATAGCATAGAGTTTTAAGGTTACCATCTAGACACAACTGCACTACAGGGTATGCAAATGTCCGCTGATGCAATGTGAGTGACAACCAGGTGAGAGCCAATCGCATTTGTTTTAATGAAGCACAGAGTTGCTTACTACTCTGCTCCACTACTGTTGCGCAGTGTTTTGGTGTCTGATAACTCTTTAAACTCATTAATCTTACTTCAATTGGACTTCCTGGATCGTTTTTCATTGTCTCACGAGTGAATTAGAAAAAACACGCCCCCACCAACACAGCTCCCCTGCGATGTTTTTACAGAGGTCTGTTTTCATTTTGATGAGGGTTTCATGTAACATTGTAAGAAGTGGAATAAGTAAGAGACTGACATCTGTTGCCATCAGTTCTTCTGCATCATCAATGGAAGCCACTTGGGTTTCCCCCTGAGAGATGAAGGCGTAGTCATAGGGATTATTTGTGATCAGCAGCATCTCTGGAGAACATGGAGACAGGGTGAGACAAGATTAGACAGATGGACACCACTGCAATACAAAGCCAATACCATGTTTTGTTTTGTTTTTTTCACTTTTTTTCTGTGGTGGCTAACACCACTGAGACACAATGACTCACAGCCAAGTACTAACCCAGGATTTCAGGCTTCTTGTTGGACAGAATCTGGTAGAAAATGTGGTAATCTCTCTCAGCTTTGAGCTGGAAGATCACACGAGACTTTTCCAGAAGGTCTGACAAGTGACACGTACAAGAGTGAAAATACTGTCACATGTCAAATCCATTAATTTTGTTATATAACACAAACATAATTGCTGTAAGTAGGATAAAGGGGTTTGATCTTACATGTTTCAATATCAGCAGAAGCTAACTTTCCCCTGACATCAAAATGAATTCGGATGAATTTGCCCTGAAAGGATAAAGTTTGTATTTACACTCAACAAAATTATGTGCATTATGTACACAAAAGGCCTGTTTCTCTGAAATACTGTTCACAAATCTGTCAAAATCTCCTTTGCCAAGATAATCCATCCACCTCACAGGTGTGGCATATCAAAATGCTGATCAGACAACATGGGTATTGCACAGGTGTGCCACAACAAAAGGCCATTCGAAAATGTTCCTTCACACAGCACAATGCCACAGATATCGCAAGTTTTGAGGGAGCGTGCAACTAGCATGCTGACTGCAGGAATGTCCACCAGAGCTGTTGCCCGTGAACTGAATGTTCACTTCTCTACCTTAAGCCGTCTCCAAAGGCGTTTGAGAGAATTTGGCAGTACATCCAACCGGCCTCACGACACCAGCATCTTGATACTGTATGTCACACCTGTGAGGTGGATGGATTATCTCTGCAAAGGAGAAGTACTCACTAACACAGATTTTGACAGATTTGTGAACTTTATTTGAGAGATATAGGCATTTTGTGTACATAGAGAAAGTCTTAGATCTTTGAGTTTAGCTCATGATGAATGGGGGCAAAAACAAAAGTGTAGCGTTTATAATTTTGAGATCTGCTACTGGTTGAGTTTTCATGGGAAATTAATATATAATATTCACAATTCAGTCACACAAAGATTACACACTCACAAATCTGGAGGAGTTGTCATTCCTGATGGTCTTGGCATTACCAAAGGCCTCCAGAGCAGGGTTAGCCTGAATGATTTGATCCTCCAGGGTACCCTGTTAAAGAGGACCGTTACGTATGTTTAATCTGTAGTTAATGTTTAAAGCCATAAAGAGACTTTAGCAGCCTCTGGTGGCATCAAGTGATATGTTTTCAGTTTTTTGAAGTTTGAAAAATCTCAACCTATAATTAAAAGGGGAAAACGTGAAAGGGGTTTAAACAGTTGTTTAATTTGTGATTTTTTTGGTTTGATTTGTCTCTTTATACTCGGAATTTAACTTGGCAAGTAAGGCAAATCTTTTCCATCTCATCTCTTTGTTGTAACTCACACATTTGACAGAGCATACTGTTTACCTTGTCTTTTGCAACGGCGTCTTTCTTTATGCCTCCAGCTGCAATACTTGCAAAATACTGGATGACTCGCTTTGTGTTGACAGTCTTTCCGGCACCAGATTCTCCACTGTAATTGCAAAGTCAATGATCAGTACTTAGAATGGCATAATGCAGAATAAGATTTTATTTCAGAGCAGTGTTATAGATGCTTTTAACTTATAAGATATTACATACGTGATCAGAATTGACTGGTTTTCGCGGTCTAGAAAAACAAGTTTGCAGAGTACAGTTTTGTTAGTTTTAGGATACAGCATTGTTATGTAACAAATGTTACCCAAAACAGTATCTGTCTTATTATTTTTTACCTGCCAGCATGTACTGGTAGGCATTGTCAGAGATGGAGAAGATGTGAGGAGGAGCTTCACTCCTCTTCTTTCCTCTATAGGCAACAACCACTTCTTGGTTGTAGACTGGCAGCCACTTGTAGGGGTTGACAGTCACACAGAAGAGCCCAGAGTAGGTCTATGATTCAAAAATAAACGACTATTAGAGTTCAGGTTTTGGACACTGTATTCTGTCATTCCTGATTGAGATTTGTGTACCTGTGACTTTCAGTACATGTATTTTGTTTTTATCTTAAAGAGAAAATTATTATTACCCACAATATAAAAGTACTGTTTCACCACAAGCCTTGTTCAACATAGTTTGAGTTTGTGGAACCAAACCAAAATGAACTATGCTTTGCGTGGTGCACACTACAGTTTAGTCTTGTTTACTGGATTGGAGGCTACTCACATAGATCATCCATGCTGCATAGCGTTCTTTGAGGTTAAACAGCACAGCAGGTTCATGGAGGAAGGTCAACATGGCCATGTCTTCAATCTTGTCAAACTTCGGAGGATTCTGTTGCAGAATCTGGGATTCTTTGACAGTCACTGTCTAATAAAAACAATGCAGTTTCCTGATTAATATGTAATAGTCACATACAGACAGTTTCTGTGTTTGTTGCCTGCATGTGCTACTCTTTTATCATCAATTGGTTGTGTAACATTAGAAAGCATGCCACGCATTGTTATTGCCTTTCATCACTCAGCTGCTCACTGTAGACTGGAGACACTTTATTTGCAGTTAGTGATCAGGCTCCCATTTGTATTTACACTCACTCAAGGATAGATGCTTGAAATCACACATATATTAACACTCAGATTATCACTTGCTCCTAGACAAGGACTCTCACGTAGACAGTGAAGCTCACATCTAATATGTTTCCTGTGCTGATCTAACTGACTGTGGTGATTGGACTGACTGAGTAAATCAAAATGACTGAATGGATTTTTGTTACTATTCTGGACAGGTTGGTTTCAAGTGCACTGAAGTGTCTCTGGATTTTAGAGTGCTTATGTTTTGGCATGCTAGCAGGTAAAGGCAAACCCTTTTCATTGTGAATTAATTAATTCACATAGATTTGTCTGATATAGTCTTTTACCTCTACCAATTTACATTTTCAATATTGTGCTTACACTTATTTTTGTACATGCTGATATGTTAAGCTGAGGCTTTAGATTTATAGTAATTCTATCATTGCAACTATTATAAGAACACTAAAGGTCTGAATGGTAAAATGTAATGACTGACCTTTCCATATTGCGTCTCTACTGTGACCTTGTCTCCATCTCGGCTGGTGATGGTTGCCTTCACAAACTCTTCCACTGGATCTGGGACAAAGCATTCCTTCTTTATGTCGAAAGGACGTGTTGAAGCCTCCATACGCTCCTTGTCCGACTTCCTCAGGTACGGGGCAGCCACCCCAAACACAGCCATCTCTGCATCCCCCATTGCTGCAATAATATACACACAGTTAATAGTGAAGGCTCCACTGTCTATATCTGATACTTTACCTTAACATAGGCATTACCATATCAGTTCAAATGTTGGTTTATCACTCTTTCAGTAGTATTTTGATTTGAAAGATTTACAAATTACCTTTCTTCTACAGAAAACACAGTCATATTATTATTTCAAATAGGAAGAAGAATTTACCGGTGGGTTCAACTCAGATGACAGATAAGCTCAGAGTATAAATCAGTGATCCACCTGAAGTGGGCAGAGCAAACTATAAGTTAAATATTTCAAGGTTATTGTAACATGTTATAGTTCACATCAACATTTGCGGAAACATTAGGTGTCTTGTTTTTTGTAAGCATTTTGGATAATTAGTTAAACCTTAGTTCAATATATCTTATAACAATATTATTTGGTGTGGCATACACATTTACAGTACATTTACTCGTTTGGAAGATGCTTTTATCCAAAGCGACTTATATTTGAGGAAAAATATGCAAGCACCAATAAAGTATAATCTATAAGTGACAATAAATAGTAAGAGCATACACCTAGTTAAACATGTACAGATCATTAAAATTTTTAAAAACTGTACATTCTCATGACCTCTGTAGTTTTGAATTACATCATGTTTAAATCCATTTACATTTAGTTTAGAAAATGTAAAAACACAAAATGAAAACCGGCATGAATACAAAATACAACTCATTGTGCAGACTTACAAAGGCCAGGTGAAGAGGAAGCAGTGGCTAGACCTGCAGGGGAGGCAGGGATCAAATATATAACCCCAAATAACCCTGCCTTACAAGGCCAAGGGCACCACCCTGACCTGCTCTCTCTCTCTCTCTCACACACACACACACACACACACACACACACACACACACACACACACACACAGACAGACAGACATCAACAGGTACCCCACTCCCACACATACCCCTTTATCCTCACACATTGTGATAATCGCCATCACTTTCATCACTTGACAGGTCTGGCCCCCCTCTCTGCTCACAAGCAAATAATGTGATTTTTCGGGAGCAGCGCCAGGAACTTTCTCTTGCATAACTCATCTATGACTCACCCAAACATAGCTTCTCTATCTCTAGTTCTAACACACTTTTTTTCTGTCATCTCTTCTGCTAAATTCTTTTTCCAAGAGAGGACTGTTTGTAGACAGAAATCAGTTTCTATTTATTACCTGTGGGGACGAGTAAAGCGGGGCAGAGTGCAACAATACATTTAAACTAATTTGACTATGTTAAAAAAACATGTGTATATATATCAAAACATATTAATAAATGTAACAATGAAGGGTTTGTGCAGAACCACTGGATATGGAGGATATTTACAGTTTGTTTAAACCGAGGCATTTTCAACTGCAAAAAAATAATTATTATTGGTGAGACTAGGTCCACAAATATTCTGTTTTATCCATATTTTCATCTTCAGTTATTGCCATCAGCATTTTGTCCCCGTCAAGTTATAGCTGAATAAATTTATTAAAAAATCAAGAGTAACATACAGAAGGATTCCAGCACTCCATCATTCATTAAAGAAAATCAAGTCTGGTAAATGCTGAATGAGTGGACTTTACTGAATAAAATGTTATAGTGTTAACTTATTGACTCCTTTCTCCACTACAGTTCAGTCAGTTGTTGGCAGATTGTTTGTTGTTGTTTCAACCTTAAATGGTAGCTATGCCATGATCAAGCATTTCTGAAACTGAAGGGCAGTGGTCGCCAATAGGCGGCCCGTGGGCCAAAGCTGGTCCCCCAGCCGGCCTTTGATAGCGAGAAAAAAACAACAAAACATTATAGCGGCTGGTGCTGAAACTATGATCTCAGTCATAACAGCAAAAAAGTTACTCACATAATCACTTCCTCTTAAGTGATTGTGCGTACAAAATAAACGCGCGAGAATGTCTTTGCAGCAGTACTTTATGTTGCGTTTAATTGAGAGCTTTTGAAAAAATGTCTCTGGCTTGCTTGACACACCTCTGAAAAAGCAAAACGTGAGATTGGATTCTCCTGAATGAGAAATGCAGGAATTTTCTCTGCCTGGAGATACTGGGGAAATGAAAATAAGCATCGATAGGATGATGTGGCCCAATCACGGGGGGGAACACACTCCTGCATATGCTTAATGTGACCATGTAAAACGATCTCTTCATAATGAATTTGTTGAAAAGGGAGAAAAAAACACTAGCAACAAGAAGGGATTCAACTTACAACCCTTTGAACAAAAGTCTTGTGCACTACTGACAAGTACACAGTAAATGGCAGATTATAAATAATAAATTGACTATGTTCTGGCCCACCATCTAATGACTTGAAAACAATTTGGCCCAATGCCAGACTTATTTGCCAACCCCTGCTGTAGGGTCTTCACAAAGTTCTACAAGGTTCTGTGCTTGGACCAATCCTATTCACCTCACATAAGCTTCCTTTAGACAATAATATTAGGTAACACTTCATATACTTTTATTGTAATACAGATGATTCCCAATTATAACTATCGATCAAGCCAGATGAAATGATCAATGAGCTAAACTTCAAGCACGCCCTAAGAATGTTAAAATCTGTTTGACCTGCGATTTTCTGATCATATCCTTCTTCTCACCTACCCTTAATGGTCAGGCATCATCTTATCTTAAAGAGCTCATGGTACCTTATTACACCACTAGAGCACTGAGCTCCCAGAATGCAGGGTTCCTTTTGGTTCCCAGAGTCTCTAAAAGTAGAATAGGAGCAAGAGCCTTCAGCTATCAAGCTCCTCTCCTGTGGAATCAGGTCCCAGTTTGGGTTTAGGAGGCAGACACCATCTCTACATTTAAGAGTAGGCTTAAGACTTTCCTCTTTGATAAAAATGTGCTTCTTAAACTTGTTTTTGGGATGTAAAAATGATGTCAAATAAAAGCATGCAGGTCAGGACTTGTAGTGAGGTGATGTCGCTGTCCCCATCTCTGTCAATATCTAGTATAGAAAAATATGAAGAACAATAATTTAAACATTTTGTATTTTTGCAACAACTTTTGTATTCAGGGGTCACCAACTGCCATTAAGTCAGATACATACACAACGATAGACCATCATTTCTGCTTAAACACAGATCCACACAATGCTGAACCAGAAACAAAGACACTCTCATAAATTACAGGCTGTAATTAAATCTAGCCTCTATCTTTCAATCTGTGGATGTCTATATCCTGTCATCCTTCTGTCGTGTCTGTTTGTAAGCACCCTGGAGTATATTTATTTCTCAGTTCATTGCTACTGGGGTTATTTGCAATGTCCTTATATTGCTGTGCATTTCATGGTACTATTATGTATTACTTCAGTACAGAGAAGCTCCAGTAGCAAAACAATACCATGTCAAACTTTATTTCTACAGTCGCTTGATCAGAAGTTTTTAAAATTTCTATGAGTGTGGCAAATAGTAGGTAGACCTGTCACCAGGTCCTAATTGTCTTTCAGATCACGCATCCCTTAATGATAGTAGGATAGGATGATAGTAGGAGTAGAAGTGGTTGGGTGATACTTCTAAATTAGCACTTGTCTCTTAAGACATGCTTAGTACAGCCAGGCTTTAGGTGTAATTTAAATAGTGAGGGCGGATCAAGCTACATGTGGTTGGCATCCTGTCAGCAACCACTGCTGACACATCAGTAACAGCTCCGTCATGACCTCCTGTATGTAGCCCTATGGGCCTATGAAATAAAGCTGACACAAATGGACACACTTCAAAGAAATGAAGACTGAGCGATGACAACTTAAAATTGTCTGCAGCCAGATCACTTACACAGCCGCTGTTTCAAACATTAACACTTGAGGACAAGGCCTGGGATCAGGCAGCTACATTTATGTCCAGACATGCCGCTGTACAGTATCTCACAATAGTGAGTACACCCCTCACATTTTTGTAAATATTTGATTATATGTTTTCATGTGACAACACTGAAGAAATGACACTTTAGTACTAAGTAAAGTAGTGAGTGTACAGCTTCTATAACAGTGAACATTTCCTGCCCCCTCAAAATAACACATCACACAGCCACAGAAGTGAGTATACCCTATATAACTGAAAATGTCCAAATTGGACATTTTCAACTGTCACAGTGTCAATATTTTGTGTGGCCACCATTATTTTCCAGCACTGCCTCTTGGACATGGAGTTCACCTCTTCCACTCCTCCAGGACTACATCACAGAGCTGGTGGATGTTAGAGACCTTGCGCTCCTCTCCGTTTAAGGATGCCCCACAGATGCTCAATAGTGTTTAGGTCTGGAGACATGCTTGGCCAGTCCATCACCTTTAGCTCACTCAGCTTCTTTAGCAAGGCAGTGGTCATCTTGGAGGTGTGTTTGGGGTCGTTACCATGTTGGAATACTGCCCTGTGGCCCAGTCTCTGAAGGAGGGGATCATGCTCAGCTTCAGTATGTCACAGTACATGTTGGCATTCATGGTTCCCTCAATGAACTGTAGCTCCCCAGGCACTCATGCAGCCCCAGACCAGGACACTCGCACCACCATGCTTGATTGTAGGCAAGACACACTTGTCTTGGTACTCCTCACCTGGTTTCTGCCACACACACATGACACCATCTGAACCAAATAAGTTTATCTTGGTCTCGTCAGACCACAGCACATGGTTCCAGTGATCCATGTCCTTAGCCTTCTTGTCTTCAGCAAACTGTTTATGGGCTTTCTTGTGCATCATCTTTAGACAGATCATGCAGACCAATTTCATGCAGTGTGCAGCGTATGGTCTGAGCACTGACAGGCTGACCCCCCACCTGCTTAACCTCTGCAGCAAAGCTGGCAGCACTCATCGTCTATTTCACAAAGACAACCTCTGGACATGTTCGATAACCTCTGTTCTGAGTGGAACCTGTCCTGTTGAAGTGCTGTATGGTCTTAGCCACGTGCTGCAGCTCAGTTTCAGGGTCTTGGCAATCTTCTTATAGCCTAGGCCATCTTTATGTAGAGCAACAAATCGTTTTTTCAGATCCTCAGAGAGAGGTGCCATGTTGAACTTCCAGTGACCAGTATGAGGGAGTGTGAGAGCGATAACACCAAATTTAACACACCTGCTCCCATTCACACCTGAGACCTTTTAACACTAACGAGTCATGACACCGGGGAGGAAAATGGCCCAATTTAGACATTTTCACTTAGGGGTGTACTAGGATGGGTATCGATACTCGATACCTTTATGGTATCCTGTATCTAGTAGAATCGAAACGTCTCCAGTCAAACCAGTACTTCATTCGGTACTTTTTGTAACCAGATCGCGGCAAAAAATTACTATTTATGTTTTGCTTGCAGCTAAACATGCAAACACATACCCAAACACATGCCCAAAGATAAAGGCCTGCACGCGCGAGTCCTGCAGCCGCTCACCTTCGGCTGCGGTCTCAGGCATGTTCGTCACTGTTGCAAGTTTATCACCACAAGCTTGGCTTGGCTGGTTGGTTTCATCTTCTGGTATCATTTAACACTTCTCTGTACATTTTTATTTGCTATTCACATCGCTTTTGTGGCGCAGCAGCAATCAGCTGATTTTACTCACTGCTCACGGCTGCGGCTGCACTGTGCTGCTTCAGGTGTAGTTGGTTTGATCAGCTGGACGTGCAGCCTCTCTTTTCCTCTGTTTGTGAGTCTTTAGTGTAGCTAAGTGTAGTTAAGACTTGTTTAAACAGACTTCCTAATCGTTTTATACTTGTGACTGTTGTTTTTGGAGGAGGTTTGCGACTCAGCAATAAAAGAACAGTTATTTAAAATAAATAAAAATAAATAAATAAAAATAACCTTGCTTGTCCATATCAACAATAAAAATAATAATAGGCTCCCAATCAACTACTATGGCTTCAACAAGTGGCATTTTATACCAGGTATCAAATGAAGTACTCATTTTAAGGGTACTGGTTTTGCTACTGGTATCGTAAAATTTTAAACGATACCCAACACTAGGATGTACTCACTATTACCAGCGGCTTAGACATTAATGGCTGAGTAATTTGCTATTTTGAGGGGACAGCAGATTTACACTGTTATACAAGCTGTACACTCACTACTTACATTGTAGCAAGTGTCATTTTTTCAGTGTTGTCACATGAAAACATATAATCAAATGTTTACAGAAATGTGAGGAGTGTACTCACTTTTGTGAGAAACTATATATATTAAAGACTTTTTTCAGTTACCACTATGCTAGGAGTAAAATAAAGTCTCAGTCCACTCCTAGACAGTGAAAATAGAAAGCTGCATTCACCATTGTTCTCTCATCGTTTTGGTATTAAGCATGTGTGCAGTTTATTAATACTATGGGTGTGATAGATATTAATAAACCTTTTGTTTGGTATCATGCCTGACCCCACTGCCTTCCGCTGCATAGACCACACAAACTGTGTTTGTTTACTGGTCACACCATCAGTGGCATTTTCAACCTGATAGTAGCCAGGGAGATAAGGACTCACTTGAATTGAATTGAACCATACACAGAAGACACAGTCATGGGGAAAAAATAACCACCATGGCTAGACGGCTTGAACTGATATAAGTGTTGTTCCTGTTAATTCTCTCAGTCATGTTTTGGCTGGTATATTTAGACATTACATTTATATTGACTATTTGTAACTATTGCTGCACTAGTGTGACCTCATGAATGACTGATTTTCTGTGCCAATCATCCTAGGAATACATTGCTTTTATACAGTGAGGGGTATAGCTGGGATGTGCTCCATCCTGTTCAGCACTGATTTTGTAAGTGCAGTAAGTAATCAATCACTATATACTATCATTTGAATGGAATCCAGTCAATTTAAACTTTCAGATGTATTTTTTATCTTTTAGTAGGAATGATCACAAGGCCTCCAGCCTGTCCATCCATGTCCTTGCTTTTTGGCTCTCCGCTTTGGAACATTTTCAGCAGCGAGACAGGGTGAAGCAGATCAGGCAGGCAGCTGTTTATGTTTTCAGCCAGTGTTTTATGGAGGATTAGAGGTGAGATCCTACAGCTGACAGTCCCTCTGGCTGCCTGGACGCCAAACAGATACCGAGCCCCTTAAGGGATCTGCACTGGGAGGGGCAGCACAGGGTCGGGTGAGTATGTGGTGCTACATCCTACTTTATTTAACTGAATCACAAACAAAATAAATAGTGCCAATGTAAAATGTTAAACAAAAAGATAATGCATTTAATATTCAGGGTCTACAAGACTTGTTTGCAAGACAGCAGGGAAAGGATAGGGTGAACTAAAGTGACCTGTCTGTTTAAGGTAAAAAATGCCCAAACAATATCTGTATTTACGAATGTCTTTTAACAAGAAGAACTCCACCATGTACAGGTGTAGCCCTGTCTGATTGCACCATCACTTCATGTTTTTCACATAGCAGTCTGACTGAAATCATGGTGGTGCAGCTGGACCCAGGACTCATCACACCAGACATCCATTTTCCTGTCATCAGTAGCTGCCTTCAAGAGGACCACAGTCCTGGCAAAGCTCAAAGTCATCCTGGTTGGCACAATCAAGACTTTCATCTAACAACATCAGTTAGGTAGGTATGGAAAAAGAGCTACTGTTCCATTAACCTGTGACTTATCATAGCACAGTTGCTTTTGTCAGTCATTAGCAACATTAACAGCATATTACTTTGTTACCTACTTCAGAAGTTATGTAAGTTTGGCAGCTGTGATGTCTTAATGCCTCAGTGTTATAAAAGTAGTTTAGCTCCTTTAAGCAATAGCTTAGTGTGGAAGCCAAAGCATTAATGCTTAAAAAGATGTTTGAAGATAGAGTATGAATATAGGAAGCATCCGTTTTCCGTTTAGCCATGGTGGCCATTCCTGCTCACGCTAACTAACTTGCAGGTTTATATTTAGGGTGGACCTCTGAAATCTGACTGGCCACCTTGGGTGAGTCATGATTGGTTGATGGCTATGTTGGATTATATTGTCATTTAACCAACATAATACGTTGGCATTAGATAGGCTGTGGCTTTACAATAACTGTATCTTTCATCGGAGAGGCTCAGAAATGTCAACATAGCTATTGGATGATAATGAAAATGGTTAGTGAGCTAGACTGAATATTATAAATGAGATTGTTGTAAGTTACATTACTGTACTGAATGGGTCTTCCACTGTGGTGTTAACCTGCACCGCTATGTGGCATTATTGTATATTATGTGGGTCGCATACATTACGGCAACTTAGACTGGCAAAGAAGTTGTGTACCTGAGTATCAGTAAAACAGCAATAAATCTCAATTGAAAATTACTAAGCAAACAACACCAGATCCATCCTAATTTAGCTGTCTGCTCATGACTTGTATCATTATTGCATAGCTGCCAACTCTCATGCATTGAGCATGAGACTCACGTAATTGACACTTTTCACATGCTCTCACGCCACACATCAATTTTCTCATGCAGTGAAAAACAAATGTATAACTAATAGCATTGGCTCAGCGCGAATCAACTTCGCTCAGCTGATGCAACACCAGCGTATGCAGAAATAGTAAGTAACTGGTAGAGTTTTACAATATAAAACTTTAAAAACAAAGGCATAAACTTGCTCTCTTTGGGACTGTGAGCTGCATTTAATATTTGTATGGATTTGTGAAGAGATTTATGCCTGATCAGAAGTGTTTTCACTTCTTTTCAGTTTGTCTCAACAGCGCTGTGTCTTTCAGACGGTCTGAAGGGGTTACTACCACATCAGCAGGGCAATAACGCAGGCTAATGCCCAGCAGAGTATGGGGGAGCTAGACTTAAAAAAATATTGTGAATTCTTATTGATGACATGAGTCTCGGAATATTACAACTTTTTTCTCAACATGCCAGAGAACACAGATCTCTGGGAGAGATTTTGTATACATAAGAAATACAGAATGCCCTATTTTCTATTCTATTTTTATATTTTGACTTGTCACTTTCCGCCTGGCTGTTAATAAATAAAGACATTTCCACCAAAAAGGCAGAAATTGGTGTAAACATTTCACCAGGATGCAGGAAATTAAGTGTTTAATGCTCTAAATCTTCTTCGGGAGGACCCCATTTGCTATGTGTCCCTTCCAATGTTGGAGCAAAACCCATGCTTTTGGATTTTAACAAAAAATTTTAATAATTATTCCAAAAATTCACTAGATCCCAAGAAAACAGTCCCACATGACACACATTTTCTGGGTGGAACATTCCCATACCTGGTTAGGTTTGGTCTCACGATTTAGGCTATGATGTCTGGAGGTTGGCAATTATGCTTATTCATCACTGACTATGATGTTTTAAAATTTTGAATTTTGCTGCTGAACTTTTTAAACAAAGGACTGTGGAGTGATAAAGGCTAAAATCAACACTTTGACATAATACCGGTACTAGTGTTAGCTGGTAAAATAGTGTGGCAAGCCATAAAACTATAGCATTTTGCAACAGATAAGGTTAGCAACTGGACGATGTTAGCCTGCAAGCTAACGTTATCTAACTAAAACACAACATCACAATATATTTCACATGCTTTGCAGTAATGTTAGCTTACCTGTCCAATAGGATGGAAGATAACTCTGGGTCGGTTATTATGTCCAAAACAAAGCAGCTGTCCGACCATGTTTTTGCCTGACATTGATCAGATTTAAACTTTTCCTTTATGCTGGACTAATTTGCTCTGGGCAATTTCACTATACATGACTGAATAAGCTGCACCTAAAATATACATTGCACAATTTTTGGCATGATGTGAGAGACAGTATGTAGGATATGGGTTGAAAGGTAATTCTATATAACTGACTTTGCTTGTGGATTTAAGGTGATTACGTGGTTTGTTGAAGGAATTGCCTTGTTCAGGGTCAATTCAAAACACTAAATGAAAGAGTGATATCTGAGAGAGAGAAAAGAAAAGGACAGCAAATCTGACAGCAAACCATTCATTGATTGACAGAGACAGACTGCTGCAACAGCTGAGTCTCAGCCCAGATACAGTACAAAGGTTACCGCTATTAATACACATGAACGCAAACAGACATACACACACATAAAGCAACACACTGCATCTAATTTCACATCATTTCTAACACTTAATTCATGACTTTTTTTGTAACACTGGTTCTATTTGGCGCTGCTCCGCTTGCTCTCAGCCTCTAACTGTGCTGGCAAACTAAGACTAAATTAGTCAGAAACCATACATTATCCATGTTAACACCAAGGAAATAATGTCATTGGCTCAACCTTTCTGTACCCTTCAGCCATCTCAGTAGGAGCAATGTGACACCTTCAAGGCCCAGGAGGCATGTGACAAGGCAAGAACATATGTTACTCTGTATTTTTATGTGTGTGTGTGTGTGTTGGAGAAGGTGGGTGTTGGTGACAGAGAAGAGCAGAGAAGCTTCAGCTACCGCAGAGATATTCAGAAGCTACAACTCTTGGACATTTTTCAGGGTAACAAAGTGTTGGCCATCACCAAGAGGAATACAGTGGCGGTCATAGCATTTCTCCAGAAGTGGCCAATGACAGTCACTTTACAACAAGAAGAAAACAGGAAAACAGGAAGGAGACACGTGGGGAAACCTGCTATACAAGGTCAGAGAAGACTGAAGCTCAACTCGGCTTTCTTCAGCTGCACCAAAAACAGCTAAACAACAGTTATGCGGTTGCACTATTGCACTGTTGAAGCCTTCAGTCCCAAGTGTGAGAGCTGCAGATACAACATACTGTACTGAGTCAGGAGAAGTGCTTACTGGACTGAAGAGTGAGACAGTTGGATTACACAGTGTGCACATATTTGCAGTCCGTGGAACGCTGTCACTTCATTCATGGTATAGCGTACACTACGCATGGTGATAACACTAGCAGCAACACCAGTGGACCAGCTATTTTTACTACACAGTCAGAATCTTTAGATTTCTGAATCAGTGGATCAAATCTGAAACTTTTAAAAAATATAGTTTGTAAAGACTGATTACTTCCAACCAGACTTTTGGACTACAGAAGATGCTGAATTGTTCCCATGTGCAACAGAGGTCATTTGCAGGAGTGTGTTAAATGCATTCTATACGGGATTAAAGCACATCAAACAGTGCCTGCTATTTAAACTGAGGTGGAAAATCAAACACACTGCTGTATTCAGAGCTAGCAGCAGTCCGTTTTCATTAGAAAAATTAATTTGACATCCAGTCAGAGGTCTGGTTCTAGGTTCCAGATGTTCCTTAACACAGTGCTGGTGGTCCTGTCGGACCTGGCGGCCAGGTTCCTGGGTAACACTGTGTTCCGGCAGCACTTCCACCTGTGGCTGTCAGCAGTCGTGATGTTCGGCCCTGCACTGAGCCTCTGGGTCTCCCAGCACAGCATCTTTGCCAAGAGAAGCCACTTCCTCTACAGGTGAGGCTGCTTCCTGTTTTCTTCCGGCTCAATTGTCTTCTTGGAACCAGTGGTATTATTGTGCCACTGAGTTGCACACAACAGGCCTATAATGCAGGCCTCCCTGCTATTGTTTAAAGAAAAAAGCTGACGATGATGATCTCCCATTGGATATGCTTAAGAATAGGTTTATTCATGTTTCCTCCTCTGTGTCAAACTGTTACCATAACACCAGAGTCATTTTCTTTGGGTTCATGTATTATTTGCCACAGTCACCACTTGGGGACAGCAGTGCAAGCTGTAAACACAACATTGACGTATCACCTTATAAAGTTGTTGTGGGTGAACTTTATAACAAACATTTGCCTATTAAACATTTACTAGTCACAGAGCAACGTTAATATTCATTTGGATAATGAATGTATAGCCATGACTTCCATCAGCCTCTCCTTATTAGTGCTGAGCAGGTAGTCTACATTGGATTTGTAGAGCTTGAAGAGAGCACTGAGACTGAACCAAAACAGTAAAGTGGCGGCTGTAAAACCAAAACAATGAGCTCAATGATGCTAAAAAGCTCTGCAGAGCTGAGGGAAACTACTGAGACAGGTGATAATTCTCTGTGGGGTGGTCTCTACATTATAGTGATTTGACCCATTATTAATGTAAAACATACTGACTCGTCCAGCTTTAACAAAGAGAAAGAAAAATGATCCAAAGGTTTAACAAATGTTCCTGGAGCTATCTCACCGTTGCCCACAATTATTTAGATATTTTTTTTCACTGTAGGGCATCGTTGTCCATTGATTAAACTAAATTCAGTATGCGCAGGCCTAGAACATTTTTAACTTTCACTTAGTTTACTTTTCCAGTATGAATGCACTAAAAAAATGTATTTCACATATGTATGTAGTAAGAATTAGTACAGCTTAACTCAAAAACATATTGCATTGCACTGTTACTTACTGAAATCTATAGAAAGGTTGTTTATAAAGTCAAAATTTTTGAGCATTCTTGATTTAAGACTGAACACTGGTAGTAAAAGAAGTACAATAGAGGATGTCTGATATGCTCCTCCAAGCTTTCCATTGTCAGACTGCTATGTAGAGTATTTTTGCACCTCACTATTTTATTTTATTTTTGTTCAAATTAATAGCACATTGTTAAATTAATGCGACTGTGGCAGAAGACCACATATCACATATAAGTGCTTTTGGGTAGTCTTTACTTAAGAATTTAAACATTTTGGAAATGATTTTTACATCTTTTAGCATCTTCCACTGCCACAAAATGTGACAGTTTCTGTCAAGGTCATTTTATTGATATTGTCCAGTATCACAATTTGGCCTAAAGTGCCTAATCTGTACAGTAATCGAAACCCTCTATCTATCCTTAGACCCTTGATTTGAATAAGAAAAAACTCACCAAAAACCCTCTTTAACCAGCACCTTTAACAGGATCTTATCAATGGTGGTTTTGATTATTGCACTAATGTGTCAGTTAATGTGGCAGCTACTACACTTTTATTTTTACTTCTAAAATAGTTTACATCTGTCCTCCTGTACTTCTTCAGGATGTTCTTGCGCTCTGGTTGGGGCTGGACCTGCATCTTTGTCGGCTCCTTTGTCTTCCTCCTCTCCTTCTCCATCCGTCGCTCCCTCTCTCTCTCCATCCGTCACCTCTCCCGGCTCGGGGTGGCTGGTGGATTGTGGCTTGGTTTCTGTAAACTCCTGGACCTTCTGGAGAATACCACAGGAAGCTGCTATGAACCTTTACTCACGGGCCAGAGATCACCGATGGGCAGCCTCTGTTGGTGTTGCGAGAAGGGGAGAGTAAGTCAGAGTGCCTCAAAGCTGGAATGTTGTGGAGGGGGTATGAAGTTTCAGAAGATGTCTTCCTCCTCTGTCTCTGCTGCCTGCTGTTGGCTGAGGAAACAGCCGTGTTTGGCCCTTATCTGAGCCTGGGTGGGATCTCAGATGCCCCTCTGAGGATCCTCTTCCTGTTCTGTGTTCTCCTGCTCGGGCTCTGGATCTTTCTGCTGCTCTGTCTCTTAGCTTACTTCCCTCAGTTCCCCACTCAGCTGCTAGGAGGCGCTCTGGGGTGTCTGAGCTGGAGGGGACTGTACCAGGGCTGGTACCGCCTGGGGCCCAGCTGGTACTGCCCTGGGAGGCCTGGACTGGGACTGCTCAACATCAAGACCGGCAGTACTGAATAGAGCCCGACCGATATGGGGTTTTTGGGGCCGATGCCGATATTAAAGTGAAAAAGAGCCAATTTATGAGCAATTATTTTGATTTTGAAAATTATTTAGATTGCAGAGCCCTGTCTAAACTACATTTAGAACAGGCCAATATTGAAAACTGTTCTGCAGGTATGCAGGTATTATAGCCATGTTGGCTATAATACCTTTTCCTGAATGTATTAATATTAATAAAATATTAATGATATTAATAAAATAAATTACAGTCTCAACAACTTAACATGTAAACAATTACACATTATTAAATATTTGCTGCAGGAAGGTTCAACTGTAAACAGACGGCTTAAAGACAATAAGCGTAGTACCAGCACTCTTACAGCAGGTCTTACAGTGACCTGCTGGTGAATGCATCTCATACTACATGACTGTCTACAATGAGGACTTGCAACTTTGAGATTTCATTTAACTAACAATACTATAACTGTAACCAGAGTCGTTACGGCTCTGACTGCAACGTTTCACATCTACAACATCACACAAAGAGGAGCTACAGGAAACCGTGTTTCTTGTTCAGCTCACGTTTATTTACATGTCTGCTCTGGTTTAATCATTTCAGACATACCGACTAGAACTGCAGACAGGCGGCTCGCAGATTTAAGTTATTTAGAATACATCAGAAACTAATGTTAGCGCTCCTCCACTGATAAACACGGTATTAGCTTTGTGGCTAATTTAGTAACGGGTAGAGTGAGCTGCTGAAACATTATGTGATTTTAGAGAATATTTAGAAGTGATGAACTATTACTGCCATACTTTCAGAAATGTTTCA
>NW_024040174.1:0-4165 GCF_014851395.1 Micropterus salmoides
TTATCTCAAATGTCTCTTCCTGTGAGTTATTGTGTTGACTCAGTAGCGCATTAAGAAAAGTGTGGGAGGGAGGGAACAGGAAGTTCATTTACAAGTCGAGTGCTCAGATAAAACCATATGTCACATCACACAGTGTTCACAGTCTGATACTGCCAGACAACACCATGAACCAATGTCATCACACTCAGATATCATAACCCAATATCACATTCATTAATCGCCACAGTTAGCAAAGCAGTGCAGAGCAGACTCCCTTATCCTAGGCCTAGGAGTGTATTGCCACGTTGCAGCAGATATCCTTGTAAAGTGAGTGCATGTTGTATTTTAGAGTCATGCGTAATGGTCAGGGTGTTCTGACCTCAACCACAGTTTGCCAGTGACGTGGTGTAAAAGGACCATGGCTCTCCGGTCCAGTGGAGGAAGAAACCTCAGAGCTGACCCACTGCTCCACAGCCCTGCATGTGTGTGTGTGTGTGTGTGTGTGTGTGGTGTGTGTGTGTGTGTGTGTGTGTGAGTATGCGAATGCACAGATGAATTTCCTCCTAAGCAACTGGGATTGAATGCCCATCAAATGTGATCAGAGCCCTTTTCAACAGTTTGTGGCTCTGTGGTACCAGATGCTTGCAGGGAGAGTGACAGAGAAGGGAAGCATGTTTGGCAGTGTGTATGTTTGTGTGTGTGTGTGTGTGTGTGTGAGAGTGTGTGTGTGTGTGACAGAGGGAAAAACAGAGAGATAAAAGACAGAAAGACTAACTGAAAAAAAATAGAAATCTGTAGGGAAAAACGATGAAGAAAGGCGGTAAAAATGTGTTTCTCATCAGTGTCCTCAGATCATTTATTTGATGGCCATAATAGATGTCGTCCAGTCTGCGCTTCCCATTGCACGCTGTTCCCATTACACTTTCCAACCCCCTCATCTGTCTCTGTCGTTGCAATCAGACAGGCAGCTCATGCAAAAACAGGCTTGTTTATGGAAGTCTGTAGGTACAATTTACAAAAAAATCACGTGTAGCCGATCTGAATTTCTTTATATGAACTTCTATTTTCTAAATATTCTTTCCAAAGTGAATGTCGGTGCTGGTATTACACTTAATTGTACATGAAGACATCTGACTTAAGCTGTGTGTACTGCTCACATAGCCATGAAGGAAGAAGAAAACCATATGAAAGGCTGTAGCTATCAAAGCAAGAGCAAACATGTAAATTATAGACAAGCAATGACTGAAATGCAAAACCAAAATGAAGGACAAATGGGGGACAAACTAGGTGTTGACAATGACCGTAGATGTTTGTTTATCTGCCTCTCACCTTCTCGTGCCCCAAAGGCACTAATCACGCCCTTAAGCCAAATTTTAATGAGCTAAGGGATCAGAAGTGGTCAGGCAACTTCTGTCACACCCATACCTTCATGATATCTTCCCTCCTCCCCTGTGTTTAGGTTACAGACAGTGCCTGCTATCTGTGATGGCCACCGCTGAAAATTTGTCCTGTTAAGGTTTTTGGGAAGGTATAATCTCAGCCCAGGCCAGTGCCCAGTAAGAGTGGCACCATCAGCTTGTTTAAGTTGTTATATCACAGGTCCAGATTGGCCTGGCAACAGTCACAGCTAGTAAAACCAGGAGCCTGCGACATTAATCCAGCACTGGCTGCAGTTTGGCGAGATCACATGTTTGGAGCTTACTAGAGCTCCGATTGCCCTGGAGTCTTTTCTTCAGCAGACAGGAAGAAGGTTCTCAGTGTGTATCCAAGAAAAACAGATACATAGGCCCTTTGGAAGTTGTAGGGAAAATGTCTATCTCTGGAAAAGTGGATTTATGCTATTAATGTTGTGAATAAATCTGTCAGGTAGACCTGGCATTTCTGCAACTTAGAGGGGTTGAACATGCAGACAGAGGCTCTTGTTTTTATGTCACGTCCCAACATGGCACGTCACTCTCAATTGTTTTAATGTTTTAATTCAGTTAAATATAAATGAGGTAAAATTTTTACATAAATATAACATTAAGAACATCACCTCCCACCCCTACAACAACTTAATAACGTTCAACTAACAAGAAAATATTAGGCATTTGTGCTCTATAAATAACTAAATAATCGATTCTCAAAATTGTTGTCAATTCCTGTAGCTCAACTAATCTGGTAATGCTGAAATAGCTATAATAATATATTTATTAAATATATATTATATACATACATATGTATAAGAAAAGTGCTGTTGACTCAGGAGAGAATAGTTTTTGTACTGAAATGAATATTAATCATACTTAGAAAACACACAAGACTCTTCCCGTTGTACTCAGGTTTTATATGTCAAGTTCAGTCCCTGAACATTCTTGAGAACCTCCTGACTCCTCAGAGAGAAAAACAGAGAGCAAAACATTCCCAGCATCAGTCAATCCAAAGTTTTAGTTGCCTGACACATTTACGTGTGCCTGAATGCTCCTGCTTTGGTCTTCAGTCTAGTGTGTAACTCACATCTCTCTCCTTTTCTCTCTGTCCATTCTCTTAGCTGGCCTTAAATGAACTGAATGAAAACACAGAAGCCCCCCTTCCTGGCACCCATTGAAGAACTAAGTGGATTGAAGAAGGCAGAGAGCAAGTGAGGGAGTCAGGGTGGGAGGAAAGACAGAAGGGATTAGGAGCTAATCCAGTGCACGGACAATCCTGCAGGAGCCTTATCTTCCTTTCAGGATGATGCACAAAAAACAGTTGCTGGATTACGGGACCTTACTTAATTGCCCTTTTCAAGAAAGCATCATCCTCCTTTTTCCTTTGCTCTGGTAACCTCTTATAGGTCTGTGTCTTGGGTGCAGAGGGACCAGGATACAGAGGTCAAAGAAGCGGGGCGTCAGGCCTGGTGACAGGATGTCCATGGTCAGTGTGGTGCCACACATGGATAAACCTCTTTAGTGGGAGACGGTGCATAGCAGTGGACCCCCCGTCCTCTCTGCTTGGACTTTGAGGAAGACATGTGCAGAACAACTTATTGAATGAGACACAGAAGATCCTCTCAGAAGCTGGCGTCTGTTGAACACACGCATAAAGGACTCACTGCCAGTAAGCGAAAGAGTGGAGACACTGATGTTTTGATGTGTTTGGGAATTACTTTCTTTAAAAGTGCAGGATTATAGAGCATTACTGAATGTTTCTGAAGCTAAAAGGAGAAGGCAGGAGTAAAGTAGATAATCAGTGAACAAAGCTAACCAGAAACCTAAATAATAGTGAGAAGGGAAGCCACAGTCTGGTGGAAATGGGCAGATAAAGTTCTTAAACAGAGTTATTTATACATTTCAGCAAGTGTGCTGGTGCAGTCCAGTCACAATTTGTTCTAAAAATAGAGCCTATCTGCTACTTAAAAGCTTCTTTTACTAGGTTTGGGTAAAAGGCAAATTAAATATACTTTGGTTTTTCAAGACATCTCGGTGAGGTTATATCCTTTTAGTATTGCAAGCAATATGCAAGTTCAAACTGACAACAAGACAGTTTTCCAAGTCTAAAAAGATAAACAATTAAATTAACACAGTGTTTAACCCAGCTGAGTTGTTTCGCAGAAATGACATCTTATTGTATTTGCAGTTGTGGTTGGATTTTGTATTTCTAACCTGTCATTCACTGAACTAGATCTGAACAAGGATCCAGCCAGCCCCAAACTCTCCAGCCACATAAGCTGTGGTAACCAGAGGAAATGAAGTGTGACCCCGTAATTCATCTTCTTTGTTGTTTTGTCATGACTGAAAGCTGCTGTTGTGCAGGAGAAGTGAGCTGAGCGTTTGGTCATTTTGGACAGACGTGCAGTACTTGCTGTGCATAATGGGGACTGAGTAAGAGGAGAAACAGGACGGGATTTAGACAAGCACTTGACCGACTCTGCATCCATACTGTCATCTTTCAGTGTAGATCCAAAAGGGAAGCTGTGGGCCGAGAGTGGATGAATAGTTGGCTCTGGCACTGTAGAGAATGGATTATAAACACATTCTCTGCCAACTGAACAACCACATATTTGTGTTTTCTGTTCTCACTGTCCCAGCATTTATAGTTTTTTCTTCTCTCTGCTTTTACAGTGGACCCTAAACTGGAATTTAAACTTGACTGACATGTAATCAGAGCACAGACAGCCTCATTCGAGTTAAAGGGAAATTACACAACTTTTTGGTCACTATGAGTC
>NW_024040175.1:0-22089 GCF_014851395.1 Micropterus salmoides
TTTTGCTTAAGTGCCGTTTATTGCGAAAGATGGACAACAAGAGTATATCAGGAACATTGTTCATAAGATATAGCAAGATAAAGCTATCATACACTTATGACCTAGTAAATAAGACCTAGTGCATGCCCCTAGTAACCACAACAGAAAAGGAAGTAATTAGCATTCAGGCAAGCACCACAACCTTGTTTATGACCTACCCAGCATTGACAAGACAGGGCAGTGACCATTTTAGACAATTGTCAGAAAAATGTGTCACTGCATAGACGAAACGTATGTCTGCGCCTCCTACACACAGGGAAAAAACCCACTACTAATTACCGAGCCTGCCCAAGACATAACGCTGTGCCAGTTGAGGACTAACTGTCTGTTATTCTTTTAATAGATACAATCATGGCTGAAGGACAAAGAAATGGTGGAGCAGGCAACCAGCCAAATTATCCACCCCAGTTAGGGCAGAGTCAGGGAAGTTGGGAGTACTGGAGAAGCCAGAATTATACACTAGGGTCTAACGTCAACACAGGCCACCATTGATCAGAAATAATCAGATTGACCTGGCCAGCACAGGATTCACCACACAGTCAGTGCATAGGCAGCGTCCACCACCACCTCCATACCCATGGCCTACTATGGAATCTAGCAGTGCGCTGCCATCAACTTCGAGGTCATGGCCACCAGTAACGCCGACCCAAGGAGGGTTTGGGCTGCAGCCACCCCCAGGATCCATACTAAGTCAGCATCTCACTCAACCAACGCCACACTCTCCAGGCCAGATGTGGACCGCGCCAGCTCCACCACGCTCACAACAACCAACAAGCCCACTGGAACCTAGATGCGCCACCGACTCACACTGACGAACCAGGGGATATATTATCCCAGCCGTGTTACCATCCGAGTGCTGAGGTACCACCACAACAGGCAGCAGAACAGCCAACTCCTCCGACCTGGCGGCAGGGCAAGCAGCACTGGGGCTTATGGGACAGCAAGGACCGCACACCCCCACTGGCTCACGCCCACACTCAGTCTCCTCACACTCCTCAGACATGAGCTTCAGTGATGGGTATTCTACAGACTCAATACATCAATATAGTCCAACCACGCCTGATCCAAGACCACAAGATCCTATGCCAGTGCCAGAGCCATCTACCACAGTCCATTCTCCTCAGCAACCACGCAGTGATGACTCACCACTCATGGAGCAGCCAGCAGTTCCACATGACCCACCACAGGACAGACAACCCCTGCGACGAAATGCACGAATTCAGGCCTATTCCCTCGCGACATCTACAACACAACAAGCACCTGTTGAGCCTGTGCCAGTGGCAATTTCCCCTGCCACCACTGATGGAGATCCTGATTATTGGGGCAAGATACCCCAACGACAGTTCAATCAAATCCTGTGTGGGATGCAACCTGCAAAAATCGCCACCCGAAAGAAGGAGAGGCGCCTCGCTTTGGGCCGCATAGCAACAAGACTCCGTCAGCAGACAGGACAACTTCGCAGAGCACCCAACAAGCCACATGACCTACAATTGTTAAGGCACTGTTATATGGCACTACAATCCTGCTGTGAGCAACTGGAAAGACGCTGTGAGCAATTGGAAGCAGCAATGTACATCGTCCAAATGAAGTAACTATTCCCCTAGGGATGGACATTCTAAGTCTTATCACTGGGAGTTTCATGTATTTACTTGTTATATGCCTTTCTCTAAGTATTAACATTGCAATTTTTATCTATTACGTAATTTTATGTTTGCATAACATATTATAGCAAAAAAACAGCTCACGCACATAATTGTTTCATGCACAGGAGTGACAAGTATTGAGCTTGCTTAACTTATGTTAGCCAAAAAACAGCACACGCCAAAGTAAATTAAATTGGTAAAACAGTACATAAAAACGGCCACTAGATGGCAGCAGAGGATAAGAAATTCACCAATGGAGAGGCGTGGTCAGCGAACACTATAGGTGGAGTCAAGCTGTAATGCCCACCTGAAAGGAGGAGATAAGGTGGAGCTTAAGGTGAATATAAGGCGATGTTCGCTGGTTTATCTGTCCTTTATTGGAATAAACTCTTTTGCACCGTCTCCAGTGAAGTCTTTGACTATGCAATTTTTGACTAAAGGAGAAAGCTAATAGAGTAATTTTATAGAGTTTAATACGTTGGTTAAGGTAGGAACCAGGTCTTCCACTGGCCGGGCCGGTCCTTATTTCCGACCCGACAGTGTATTATAATTATATGAAACCATGTAGTCATTCCTTTCTCTTTCATATCATATTCATTCTTCTGTTGTAATACATTTTGTAAAAAATGTTAAAATTTTGTATCCTTGTGTATTTTTTGGGTGTGAATGTGAATGTATAAGCCTGTAGCGTTTTTGGTGAGTTTTGTTCTGTATTTTCTATTTTCTATTAATAAAAGAAAGTTAGAAAAAACAAAAAAAAGAGGCAGAAACCTCGAGCAGAACCGTGGCTCAGGGTGGGCGGCCATCTGCCTCGACCGTTTGGGGGTGAAGGACAGAGAGAGAGAGATGGCAAGAGAGGAACAGAGAGAAAGGAGGAAGGAGAGAGAGGGGAGGGAGGCAGCCTACACAATATACACACACAGAGGTACAGACAGTAAAGGTGACGTTGCTATAGACTAAATGAAAAATGGTACAGATATTTATAGTAGTGTTGATGTTAATAAACGTAATGTTAATGATTATAATAACAATAGTAACAATAGTTGTAGCAGAGGGTGTCGAGCAGGAACTCGGGGGCAGCAGGTGACCCGCAGCCACAGATCCAGACTCCACAGCTCCAGAGCCAGAAAACCTGCAGGAAGTGATAGGAGGAGAGAGGAGAGGGACGAGAAAACACAAGACTACCGGAAAGAGGAGAAGTTGTGTTAGTAACATGCAATAATTGGATGAGGTTGCATACAGAGGGAGAGAAAGTAGAGGAGAGAGGAGCTCAGTGCATCATGGGTAATCCCCCAGGCAGTCTAGGCCTACAGCAGTATAACTAAGAGATGGTTCAGGACTCACCTGAGCCAGCCCTAACTATAAGCTCTTAAATGTGGAGATGGTGTCTGCCTCCTAAACCCAAACTGGAACCTGGTTGCACAGGAGAGGAGATTAATGATGCTTGGTGCTCAACCACAGCCAAAGTGGATGGACAATGTTTATTAGATGTGGAATTCTGATGTTTTTTTTGTTGCTGGCGATTTTAATCAAACAGATCTCAGAACAATATTACCTAAATTCCACCAGCATGTCCACATCCCCACCAGAGGAAAAAACACACTACGTCTTGTGAGAAATACATTATAAGTTGCTCATTTTTAGAATTTCACTGTAACTAACTTGTGAGAAATTAGCATTGGTTTCTAATCAAAGGCTGATTTACAATAAACATCTGCTGGCATTTAGGTAAGAGTTTTAACATAGACCAATCAAGAGACGGAGAAACATCTCTGATGCCTTTGTTACATCCCAGCTCACTAGTGGGAAAGGGGACGTACGCATAAACCAGATGTATTCGGTAGGGTGGAAAAGTTATTTATTTGTACAAGAGAGTTTGACATGGTTAACAAATTAGAGTTGGGGCAAGTAGGTACTGTGAAAACATAAACTCAAGAAAACAAAACGAGATCCCTCCAAAACAGGGATTACTAACTCAAAACTAAAGTGAAAACAAAAACCTCTATTTAGAGCACCTCAAAACAAAACACAGGGAGCGCAGCACCCCTAAACCTAGTGTCGCTAAACAAGGAAAAGTCTTATGTGTAGGGTGGGTGTCAGTGCTTACTCTGCCTGGCAGAGCCTGGCCCAGGTCTGCAGACACAGTAAAACACAAACTAGACCCAGGTGGGTCTTTTAACATCAATCAACACCTACTGACTCTCAGTAGTGACAGACACTGCTGCAACAGAGCCTTTAGCTAAACAGTTAACAAAGACTACTCTTAACAGGGTAAATACTGACTCTCAATAACAGTAACAAACAAGCCACCAAAGAGAAGCTGCTGCAACCGGCAACAATATACATACGTTTTAGGCTCAATACCAGCAGTGGTCGGCACAGAGACAAAACAGTTCAATGCCAGGGCAAGGGCGAGAGCGCAAGCATCCTTGCACGGCAGTATGGTGGCTTTTGTAGCAGCAGGCCTCAACCACAGCTCCCAGATTGGTGGACGGTCTCAGGACTGCTCCAATCAGGATAGCGGTAGGCAGATTGCACAGCCTGCGTAGCATATTGGGAAAACACATTGACAGAAACCAAACACAGGGCTGCTACCAGCGGCCATAACACCTTATACATTTGCATTTCCTTTCTCAGCTCAGGAAGAGTTTTTTGAGTGTATGCTAATACTACCATTTGTTGGCTGTTGGCTGTTCCTCTGGAGAGGAAATGCTGAGTTGGGGAGAGTAACGATGGTTACGTATTGTAACCCCAGATTCTATGAGTATAGGCATAGCCCTCTAAGAGCTGTCGCTATTGGGTTCATCCCCGCGCGCATGCGCAGTCCTGAAGATTTCTTTCGCACCCATGTGCCGTGCACGGGCCTCTCTCAGGTTCGCAAATTGGGTATATAATACCAGCGAGACCAGAGATCTGCTCCCAAGAGGTCAGCTTTTTCTTCAGCCAACGCTGGTGGGACCAGTTGGGCCAGTAGGCTACACCTATACTATATAGAATATTATATTATAGAGTACGGTCTAGACCTGCTCTTTTATGAAAAGCGCTGTGAGATAACTGTTGTTGTGATTTGGCGCTATATAAATAAAATTGAATTGAATTGAATAGAATCTGGGGTTACAATACGTAACCAACGTTCTATTTCGTATAGGCTTCGCCCTCTAAGAGCTGTCGCTATTGGGATAAGGGCGAAGCCAGATGTATTCAATGCCCACTGGACCACCAGCGGTCATAAGCATTAACACACCAGCGAACAGCGAACTGGGTGTGTGTGTTTGTAAAAATCATGGCGCACAAGAGCGCCCAGAGTACAAGCACACACAGACGCACACTGCGGCTTATGTTGAGGGAACATTAAGGATGGTTGTTACGCAATGTGGCAGTCCAACTGGAGCGCAACTAAGACCGAAGAGAGCCCCAACAGCCCGAGCCAGCAGCGTCGCGCCTGGTCTCCAGTACATTCAGTACCGAGTGCGTTAGAGAAAACCACGATGCATCGCGTAAATAGAAGCGGATAAAAGGGCAGGGTGAAGCCCATGATTCCGCTGTGCAAATATCCCCCACAGCCATCCCGCTGAACAGCGCTGCGGAGGAAGACACAGCTCTTGTCGAGTTTTCACGGATGCCGGGTGGGGGGTCCATCCCAGCCGCAACGTACGCCTGTGTGATGGCCTCACACAGCCAATGAGCCAAGCGTTGTTTTGACAGAGACTTGCCTTGTGAATGCTCTCTGTAGTGAACAAACAGCTGTTGAGTTTTCTTGAGGGTAGCCGTGCGCTCTACATAATGAGACAACGCGTGCACCGGGCAGAGACGATGAGATGCTTCTTCCTCCTCGTTTCGAAGAGGAGGAGGGAAAAAACCTTCCAGTGAAACAATCCGTGACCTGAAGGAGCTAACCTTGTGCGTGAACGCTGGGTCCGGCCTCAAGGTGGCAGAGCTCCCGTCAGCTCTGATAGCGAGGCAGGATGGAGCGACTGAGAGAGCGCACAGATCGCTCACCCTCTTAGCAGAGGTCAGTGCCAAAAAGGAGGGCTGTCCTCAAAGACAGCAGTCTGAGAGAAGTTTGCGGCAGTGGCTCAAAGGGGGGTTGCTCAGAGCGCGCAGCACAAGCGGTAAATCCCACTGTGACCCACTCACGGTCAGTGAGGCCCACAACTTTAGGGAAGCAACCGGTAAAACCTTCAAAATAAAAGTAGCCCATGTACCATGTAGTTAGAAAGGTGATTATAGACTAAAACTTAACTAAAATAAAGTTTTTTTAGTAAAACTTAAGTAGCACTGTGTGGGGAAAAAAACACTTTAATTAACTGAAATAAAAATAATAACTCTGGCTGTTGGGGAGAATTAAACATTTGTAAGGCCATTGGTGACCTGTAACTTCAGATTAACTAATGTTATATGTAGCATAGGATCGCAGTTAGCCTATTTATTTAAGTTTATATTATTTAATTAATATTTTAGTTTCTTAACATATTTATAGCGCTTCTTGCTATGTGGAAGCTCAACCAGCCTTCTGTGGTGCCAACAGGAAACAAGGTTTTGACCTTTTGACTTGTGTTTATATCAAAGAGAAGGCTGCACTGCGACCAAAGGAAGCTGATCACTGAGTTTGAAGGGTGTGCAGAACTTCACCTGCCTTCCAGCTCCTCTTTCTATGGCACTATAGCTGCTAAAAACTCAGCTTGTGTCAAAACAAAACTTTTCTACTTTTCACTCACCTGCTTTGTCTGCAGTTGTTCTTACAACACTTTACGCCATTAACAAATAGTTACAGACAAGCTAAAACAAAAGTCACCTGTATGTATTATTTATTTATCTATTCTTTTATATATACGTGTGTGTCTGTGTGTGTGTGTGTGTGTATATATACACACACATAACAACAACAACAACAACTAAATAGGTTACTTCCCCAAACAGAAGATGCATGTGTGCTGATTTAGCAGAAAAGCTGATTTACAGGAGAAACACAATATAGAGAGCTGCACTGCATAATATACAGTTATTTATAGATTTTAATTAGTCACCTGCCAAGTTTAATTCCCTGTACATAATTAAAAACATTTCCTGCCTAAATTGATTGATTTGATTGCAAAATTCACTAGAATGCAGGAAATGAACTGTTTAATGCTCTTTAACAATAAAATATTATTTACCACACGACCCTGCCGCTGACTCCCACTGAGCCCAACCTTTCAGAACTTTTCCTGTATTACATTCCTCATCCACAAGATGGCAGACTACACTTAAAAGCAATATGCAAGACAGAAGGTATTGGTGTTGGAGGCTTTCATGTCTTGAAAAGTTTTGGATGATGACGCTTGTGGGTGTTTCCTTAAGTGGATATGTACAGATATGGATATGTTTTCCGGTTAAACTTACCTGTATACATGGTATTTATCTGTACAGCTTTCAAAGGAGGACTGCCGTGATTCATTAGAGATGATCTGCAACCTGGAGTCGGACGGAGATGAGAGGGCAGCTTTCAGCTTATGCTCAGCCTTCCTGACCAGACAGCTTCTCCAAGGAGATGCATACTGTGCTTGGTAAGAAAACACAAGCCACCCCGTTGCTTATTCTACATTGGGTTTCTTGTTTAAGGAGGGAGGACAAGATTTGTAAGGGCTAAACTAAATAGCATAGTGATTGTGTTAGTCCCAGAATCTACACCAGTCTTATTAATAAGGCTATAGGTTTTTGTAAGAAATATTTATCATTATTGTCTGTTTTCAATATTATATATTATAATATATTTTCAAGTAAAATGTAAAACACATCACACTTAAAAAGATGGAGGTAACTGGCAGGTAGTCATTTGGACAGAATAAAATGAGTGGCCGTGCTTGTTACAGTCTGCGACAGCCACAGATACCAGATTTTTTTTACCCCAGCAGTAAAGTTTAAAGCAGAATTGTTCTTTATATGTTCATTCAGTCTAAATGAACTAACAGTCATAATGCATCACTTGCACATAATCAGTATGGAGTGTTGTTAATGCACACTCGGTGTCATTGTGTATTATATGTTGTTGAGAGGCTGATGTATATTGAACAGTCAGTTAATGGGCAATTAATTCCCTTACTTCAAACCAGGGAGCTCACTCTGTTTTGGAGCAAGCTGCTGAAGCGCCTGGAGCCATCAGAGCAGGCCTTCTTGGACAGATGCCGACAGATGTCCTTACTTTCCAAAACCGTGTACCACATCCTGTTCCTCATCAAGGTCATCCAATCAGAGGTCAGTAAACAAGTAGCTCTCTATCTGTATTATCAGTGTGTGGACCCTCTGAAAATGATTTTAGCCAGTTTGCCCTTTAAGGTTAAAGCAATCTTGTTAGTATTGAATACTCACTGCATGTAAGCTTGAAAGGTGGTTTTATGTACATAGACAACAGTGACCACAGTCAGCTTTAATTGATGTGATTTACAATGGATTTGTAAAGTGATCCAGTTTCAGAAGGAAAAAGTGCCAATCCATATAGAAATTCTCGAACCTCTCCTGCATCAGAATTGACTGTTTCACTGTCCGTGTGTTTGAACATTGTTTCAAGCCAATCTGCCAAAATAGTGTGCTCAGCATTCCATGGGTTATGTTTGCTTACATTGTTCATAAGCGACAAACTAAAAAGCTGAAGGCACTGAAAACAAATGGAAGTGTCTTTAGCTGTATTTTGACAATGATGGAAGTATTTGGAGCAGGCTGCAGCTGCTGCCCTCCACAAAGGAGAACGGTAAATATTTTTAAAGCCACCTTTCAGGTGTTCAGGTTGTGAGTTTTTGATACTGAGAACATTCTGCATGGACTCTTTTTAATGGATTAAAAAGTAAGATGTGTGCGTTTTCTGTCTACAGTGCATTACATAATGATTATGATGAAAGTAATGTGCTGATTCATGTTGATGTGAGAAATTAACATCTACTAGCAGCTTTAAATGATTCAACTTGCTGTTTTTCATAGATGACACCGTTGGCCTGCCAGTGTGCATTGAAATGTGCATACGGGCTCTGAGGATGGAATCAGATGATGGAAGCACAAAGGCCACTGTGTGTAAAACTATTTCCTGTTTGCTTCCCACTGACCTGGAAGTCAAGCGAGCCTGCCAGCTGACTGAGTTCCTCTTGGAGCCCACAGTGGATTCATACTATGCTGTGGAGACTCTTTACAATGAACCAGATCAAAAACTAGAGGAAGAGAATATGCCTGTTCCCAACTCGCTACGCTGCGAGCTCCTGCTGGTTTTTAAAACCCAGTGGCCCTTTGACCCGGAGTTCTGGGACTGGAAAACACTTAAGCGTAATTGTCTATCGCTAATGGGTGAAGAAGCTTCAATAGTGTCATCCATTGACTTGCTGAATGATACTGAGACCCCTGAAGAAGAGGAAGACTTCATCAGTCAGGAGGGATTTAAGAATATCCCAGACCACTTAGTTAGCGGCACATATGAACTAAAAGATATAACAGACAAGAAACAGAAAAACAGAGAAATGAAGAAACTGAGAGAAAAGGGTTTCATATCTGCCAGGTTCAGAAACTGGCAGGCATACATGCAGTACTGTGTGCTGTGTGACAAGGAGTTTCTCGGCCACAGGATTGTACGCCATGCACAGACTCATCTGAGCGGTGGCGAATACAGCTGTCCGATATGTGCTCAGACCTTTTCCTCAAAAGACACATTGATTCCCCACGTAACATCACATGTTAAACAGTCGTGCAAGGAAAGGCTGACTGCAATGAAAACAAACAAGAAGTTGGCTAATTGTAAAACAGCAACGCCTGTTATTGCCGCATTAAAGGCCAAGACAGAAAATGAACTTTATGAAAATGCTGATTCCCTGGGGCAAAATGGTGGGTTGATTCACAATGTTCAGGCCAGAGTTTCTAGATGCATCACAGAGAGTAGTGAGGACAATGTGTGCCCTGTTGGAAAATGCAGAAGGAGCTTTAAATTTTTCAAAAATCTCATTGCACATGTTAAAGCTCATGGAGACAATGAGGAAGCTAAGACTTTCCTCGAAATGCAGAGCAAAAAGGTCGTTTGCCAATACTGCCGTCGCCACTTTGTTAATGTTACCCATCTTAATGATCATTTACAGGTCCACTGTGGTGTGAAACCTTACATCTGTATACAGTTAAACTGCAAGGCGAGTTTCCTGTCCAACACTGAGCTCATCATACACAGGAAAACGCATTCTGCTTTTAAGGCTAGATGCATGTTTCCAAATTGTGGAAGGATTTTCAATGAGGCCTTCAAACTCTATGACCATGAGGCACAACATTATAAAACGTTCACTTGTAAAGCTATGGACTGTGGAAAGGTATTCCACTCACAACGGCAGCTGGATTTGCACCAGGGGGAGCATGCCAGACTAGAAGAGGAGACCAAATCTTCTGAACAGACGTCACAAAATATGCAGCCTGGCCCTTCACTCATTGAACAAATGCTTTCAGGTCACGCAGGCCTTAAACAAGAGAATTCCCATGAGAACTGGAACTCTGAATCTGCTATTATTTCAGACCCCGGAAGGCTGTCGGTGTCCATTGAGAGTTTGCTGAAATCTTCCCAAGCACCTGTGGAAACCTTAGGACAATACACAGTCAAAGATGAACCACATGATACGCCTTTCTCAACCAGTCAGTCAAATAATTCTGTGATTCAGCCTGTGAATTCCCACATGTCTGTTCATAATAGAAACAGAGATGGTTTCGGTGGGCATTCATTTGATTATATGAGACAACAGGATCAACCAATACCGCCATATGAAGCTAATTTAGCTAACATGCCATATAGCAGTAACACAGAGATCTCACGAGGCCAGCCCCAGATGTTCCCCAGTAAAGCAAGTACTGGATCAGTGAGTTACAACTCTGAAACCAACTCACCATTTCCAGGGCAGCAAGGGCCAATGTGCAGTAGTAACCTGTTAACAGTGTCACCGCCCCAGAACTCCATAGAGCCAGCGATGTCGCAACCACTTCCACCAACAGTAACCCCACAGCCTCTTACTGGGAACAGACCAGAGAACTCTGTGACATCTTCAGCTAGCACAGGTCCCCCTCCAGGACAGAGAGAGCGATTTCATTGTGCATTTGAAACATGTGCAAGACACTACAGCTCCTACAGAAGTGTTACCAAGCACATGAAAACGGTTCACCCAGACTTCTATGAGCAATGGAAAGTTGCTCGAACTAAAATCAAGACAACCTACGCTCCAGCACCGAGCACATCATCTGCCAGGCATCTCAGTTCACTCCCCTCCCTTCAGCACCAGCAGGGCAACACGGTACCAGTTTGTGGAGTTCAGAGGCAGAATGTTATCCAATCACCACCTTATACTAATATGGGTGCAAGCACAGACTATAGTGCTCTGCATTCCCATTCCTCTTCTGCCCACAACCAGAATGCTTCACTCTTGATGGAAAATGTTCTAAATCCCATTGTTCTCTCTCAGCTAGGAAGTGATACAAATCTAATAACTGCACAGTCCCAAGTTTCAGGTAGTCAAAATTGGCACTCAGGCCCTGAAAGTGAACAAATTCAAAATTGTGGCTCTTCTCACGTCTATCCATCAAACATGCATGTGATGCCACAAGTCGGTTCTACCAGTGCTGCTCTGCCAATTGGTGTCCCATCTTGCTCTATAATGGGATCAACAATGAACAGACCAGCACAGTCTTTGCCGTCACCACTTCTGAAAAATGGGTCCCAGTCAGTTTTGACCTCCTACATGGACCGTGCCAAGGAAGTGTCAAAACAAGCAGCTGACCACCTTCCACCCTATATATCACCGATGCAAAGCAACTTAGTCTCCGATTCCAGGGCACCAGAAAAACCTATATCAATGCAAAATCATGTGCAGTCCAGTTTTCCCTCACCAGACAGTGCAAGCCCAAAAAACCGTAACAACCAATCTCCAAATGGCTCAGTTGGCTCTGAAAACAGTCCTGAAAATCAAACGAGAACCAGAAAAAACAGAAGGACCAAATGGCCAGCTATTCTTAGGGATGGCAAATTTGTTTGTTGCAGGTGATTTAGGCAATTTAATAGCCCTAAATCCCTGGGAGGCCATTTGTCCAAGCGTACAATCTGCAAACCATATGAAGAGTCGGAACTGAACACAGACCTGCCAGCATCATTTCTTGACCTTCTCAATTCAGAGCAAACAGTTAGCACTGCACCACCACAGTTGTCTTATAATCCTGCTGCTGTTTATCAGGAGAAGCCCCATCAGTCAGTAATACATGGTTCAACAACCACAAAAGATTACCCCACTCCTAATTATCCACAAGATAATTTGCCAGTGTATGGCAATGGTGAGTCAAATGATGACATACTTAAACAAATCATGGCTGAATCCAACATGTCTGATCTCTTTGTACACACACCTGCTCCCCAGCCATTGTTCCAAAACCCTTGTGTTCCCTATGGAGCTGGTGAACGTTTGCCCGGGAGCTCAGTCATACAGCATACAGAAAATGTCCAGCTGAAACAAGAGGACACTTCGTACAGCACCGCCCATTATCCTCAGACAAGCGTTAATACGTTTGCTGGAAGTGAGTTCCCTGACCCACTTCTTACACAAATTCTTACAGAAAACTCTTCCACTGCGCTTCCTGGAATTGTTCCCACGAATCACAGTGAAGGGTATCACTCTGAGACAACCATTCAGACACAAGATACAGATCAGAACCCAGTGAGGCAAAGACTGTTACCTGATAGTAAGCTTAGTCCAGCAACAAGAAGTGGCAAGCATTCTGAGATGCAAAGGAAGACCGCTGAACAAGATATTAAGAAGAGACTGCGAGAGCAGATATTGTCCGTCGACTTTCAACGTAGAAACAGCTTATGTCATTCAAGCAAGACTGACCCTAATGCCAATTCAAAGACTCCCAAGTCTTTTGGTCCAGTGTGCAGTCCTTCCAATAATTCTGGACTTCATCAAATGTCTGGTAACGCAATAAGTGACTCAGCAAGTGAAGGACAAGTTATTCAAGAAAACTCTGCAATCATCCCAGGAACCTCTGGCGAAATTAAACAATTACTGAACACACAGAGCTTTACTTGCTTCAGAGAGACCTCCACCCCGCAGCAGGAGATACTGAGCCCCACAGGCATCGCAGCAAATGATGCAGATCTTGAGCCCACTCAGTTATCTGCCAGCCAGCAACAGTGGATGACAGAAATTCAAAGTGCATTTGAAAGGCTTAACTTGGTCAGAGAAATGTCTGATCAGATGTTGGCTAACACGGAGCAGAATAGCAATCCCACAAACAGCCAGGCAGGATCTGCAAAGGCCGTTTTGCGTAGATCAATATCGTCACTGGTTGTTAAGCCATTTGCTTGTGAGAATGAGAACTGCACATTTAGTTCAGTGTCAAGTGAAGCGCTTTGGAAACACCTCTCCAAAACTCACAACTACACACTTGATATGGTGAATGAGGTTAAGAAAAGGTATGGCCAATATGCTCCTTTCAAGTGTCAAAAATGTAGTAAAAGATTCACTCGTAATTCAAACCTTCGTACTCACTACCAGTCAGCTCATAAATTATCTGCTAAGGAAATAGCAGATCTAGATTCCAAGCGCAAACTGGCCAAAGCTGCAGCTATGCAGAACTGGCCTGTTGGAACAAACCAGGATCCATCAACTCAAACCACACCGGCTACTCCTTCGTCAGTGCAGAACAGAACTCATCTATATTCACTCCAGGATGCACCTGATTGCCCATCACAAACATTTGTACCATGTACTAATGTGGACATAACTAATCGGAAATTCCAAGATGACAGTCGCTCAACAGTCATTCATCCCTTGCAGACAGCTCCCGTGCACAAACAAGCAATGACCCCGCCAGTAAAGGGCCAGATCTCTGCATCAGCCTTTGTTTCAGCACAAGCAGGGATGGCAGCAGAACAGTGGACACACAGACGGCAAAGAAACTTTCCCAAGGTACCCGCTCAACACGCAAGTGGACACGTGGGACCCCCGTTGCTCAAAGGGTCGGCTCCTCTCACGCAGGCTCTGTCTGCCACGCGTCAGGCTAATGGCCCTCCACCTCTCGACAAACAGTCTGCCAAGCCAAGCATAGACATTACCAAGAAGACAAAAGAGAAGCCAAGCTCAGGTGATGCCACGAGTCCATACAGACCATATCGCTGCGTTCATCAAGGCTGCGTGGCTGCCTTCACCATCCAGCACAATCTGATCCTCCACTACAGGGCTGTTCACCAGTCTGCTTTGTCAGCATTGGAGGTGAACAAAGAGCAGGACCAGAGTGAGGGACTGGATGAAATAATGGACCACAATGATGAGGAGCCAGAGGCAGAGATCCCCCAAATTTCTGAATTCAGATGCCAGGTCAAAGACTGCTCCCGAGTTTTCCAAGAAGTCCCCAACCTTTTGCAGCATTATCTTCAGCTGCATGAATTCAGCCTTGATAAGGTTGGTAATATCTTGTCCATCATTAAACTGGGCAGGTTTGCTTGTGGCCACCAAGGATGCACAGCATCCTTCACTGCTTTCTGGAAGTATATAGGGCATGTCAAAGAACAGCATAAAGATATGAAGTTGGCCAAACCTGAACAATTAAATGGCTCGTTCAAGTGTGAAATTGAAGGCTGTGACCGTTCGTATGCCACAAAGTCAAACCTGCTCAGACATGTCATGAAAAAGCATCAGGACCTCTACCAGCCTAAACTAAAGAATCAACAGATAAAAGAAGATGGGATGAAACAGAACTCTAAAACTTTGCATTACCAAATTACCAAGACGAGTAATGGGAAGGAAAACATTGAGAGCAATAAAAAGATCCTACAGCGGGGAGGTGACACAAAGAGAGTTAGCAAGGTGAAAAAAAATCACTGGACTAAATATGGAAAACCCTCCTTAAAATCTAAAGTGGAGGCATCTGCAATGTGCACTAAAAAAATTCCTCTACAATACCCCTGTATGATTAAAGGTTGTGAGTCAGTCATGAAGTCAGAGAGGAGCATATTGAAACATTACGTGGGACACGGACTGTCAGAAAAGTACCTGGAACAGCAAAGGAGTCACTTCATATTCTGCAAAAAGTTCCCCAGGCAGAAGTGCCGACCCATCAGGAGTGATGACTCCAAATCAGACAACACGTCTGACCTGTCAGACAGTGAGGTGACAGCCGACACCGGCCTGGAAGGAGGGGAATATGGATATTCAAAGCCTGTCCTACGCAAAAGGACCACCGCAGGAATCCCCGCTGCATTGTTCGACAGCAAATTGTCAAATGATGAAAGTTCCGATGGCTCTGTCGTGCTAAAACGCAAACGAGGACGTCCAAGAAAGCTGATCGAAAACATTGTGAAACGCAAGAAAATTCCGCGTACGACCAAGATTGATGTCGTTTACAGCAGGGACGATGAATCCGACTCCTCTTGCCCCGCTGTAACCCAGGAGGAGATGACTGAGCAGAGTGCCACACTGGCCTCTTTCAAACCAATGGGATTTGAAATGTCTTTCTTAAAATTCCTGGAACAGTCAAATAAATGTGAACACTCCTTGACGAGAAATGTTGATGTACCAGAAGTACGGAGAAAAACGAACAGTCTGAATAGCAAAGACACCTGCGTCAGGTTCAGCAACCGTCAGAATTTGAAGTCCCTCAGTAAGGTTAAAATAATCCTAGACAGGGCCTTTTCAGGTGTCACAGACCTCATGTTGAAACAGCTGCAGGACATGCGGCCCACAGTGGTATTGGAAAAAAATGACCAACCTGTCTGTTTTTGAGAAGCAGAATCTCAGGCTGAGTCAAATCTGCTGCAGACTGGTGCCCTGCATATGAAAGGTTTTTACACGTCCAGTTATTAAAAAAAAATGTTGTTTTGAATTATACTGTAATATTATCTGTACAATTTTTGTCTCTTTTATAGAAGTGTATAGCATGTTTTTATTTATGGGCTATTAAGTCAAAAAGTTATCTGACCATTTGGCAGAAAGTTGAAACATGTCATCAGCGTTTGGCGTCTTAATTATCCCTGTGGGACTTCCAGACAGATGGACTTTGACATGGACTATAATGTTATGTGTAGTTGTGATTTAAAGATGTTGATTATTGTGCGTTGTGTATATAGTTTGAAATCACCCACTGCCACCAGCAGTCTTACTATTAAATGAAGAGCTTTTTTACAACCAGTTTGACTTTTTTTCATCATTTAGTTAGATTACACTGCAGATTAGGAATTCCTTTAATCGTGTAACGATTGGAGCTGCTGCATGCACACTGAATGGAAAATGATTTTGTGGTTCAAGTTTTTGATGATTAAAAACAAATGAGCTCTATGCTGTAGTCATGATTTCTGAACTAATTTTAGGTGTTATGGAAGTTTTCCACTCTTGTCATTTTGTGCATTTGTAGTGCTTACTTCAAAACACGCCGTACACCTAGCAACACCTTTAAAGCCCACTAATCAACACACTGTCTCTTTGGTTAATTCAGACACAAAACGTAAAAGCTGTACTGGTTTTAAAGGGGTCCTTTAGCAGTGCTGGTCAGATCTCAATTGTGGATGAACTGTCAATCAAAGCAGCAGCTCACAGCGGAGAAGCTGTTAAATAGTGTGTTCAGTACATCTTTGAGAAAGAAGAGCAGATTTATTTCAAGGTGTATACATTAAGACTTTATTATTGCACTTAACATGTTCAGTTGTAGCATGTGAATAGCAGGAATGAAAATCCACCAGGTTAACAGAAACAGCACCTATACAAAGTTGGGAAAGACTGATTAACTAACAGCTAACTTATCTTAACTTTAATTCTTATTTAACTTTAAAAAAGTGTAGTGTTGCTAAACAACAGAACAGATTGTCAAGAACCATAAAAGAACAAGAACACGTTCACACTGTGATGACTGACTTTCAGAATACACACGTGTGACTGATCAAAGATTGTTAGCCAATCTTTGATCAGCACATTGATGAGTTAGGTGGAGAGTGACGCTGTCATTTTAGAACTTTTTTAGTTTTAGTCTTGTTTTACTTCTGTGGCACAAAATAGTTTAATTTGACTTTCTAAAACTACATCAGAGATAACTTGATACATTTTTGAGGCATTGAGTCAACAAATGTATTTATGAATTAAAATATTATTAGCAAAATGAGGTTAACTGGAAAGAGTTTTCTGTGGTGAGTAACAGATATCTGCTGGTAATCGCACATTTCTCTTGTGATTCATCTTAAGAACTAAACAGCAGTCTAAATACAAAGCACTGATGTCCAGCATCAGGTCAGGATTACATCTGATCTGGATATCTCTAACAACATTGTGATAGTAGTGTTCTATATTAAAAGACAAGCAGGAATACCACAGAGCATTATGATCATTTCAAATATTCCAGAAGATTTTCTTTCAAAGTGTGTTTTTTGTGCTTTGTCAAGACAAAACAGCACAGAGCTAGTCAGTCGTTCAATTATGAAATCAGATTGGTGAAAATGGTATAATAAAAATCCTATCTTGTGAAAACAATAGTATGGAATAACATTTTTATTTGTTTTATATTGAACATTTTGGGCCCCCATTGTCACAAAATAACTGGAGAGAGATGTCTGGTCAAAAGTGTTCTCAAGATATCTAGAACAAACTACAGTATCTCACAAGGACTTTTGTCAAGTGATAACCTGTTAAAAGTAGCAATATCACACTCTGTTACTCTTTCTCATGTAAAAAGAAAGTAAGATTAAGTGAGTATTATCAGGAAAATGTCCTTAAAGTATTGAAGCAGTAAAATGTCCCCGTGACTGGTATATACTATATACTATGTGTACTATTATATATGTAAAGCAGGATGTTGCTGCTGTAGTTGTTGAGCTGTAGCAGAGTTTGAACTCTTTAGTATCAGACTGCAGCTAATGATTATTTTCATCTGGATCAATTTGCTGATTATTTTCTCCACTAATCCATTGTTTGTTTAGTTTGTAAAGAATCTGATAATAGTGAAAAGCTTCCCCATGCCTGTTGTATCCAGCCAAGAGTCCAAACCTCAACATGATTAAAAGTCTAAGTCAGGGGTCTGCAGGCTGCGGCTCCTTTGCCCCTCTCTAGTGGCTCACCTACTTTGTCAAAACATTTTAATAAATAACATTTTTCTATCACTATTGTAAGCCTAAAGTAATCCTAGAAGTATTCAACTGTAAAAACATGTAGCATATACATCGGATAAAAAATGTAAAACACTTTGTCATCATGCCACATCCTGCTGCTAAACTCAGTAGCAGAGTCCTGTGCATTTAAAGGGCTAAAAAAATTTTTACGGCTCCAAACAAGTTTATTTTTTTCTTTCTGGCCGAAAGTGGCTCTTTAGATAGAAAGGTTGCTCCTAAACTGGAGGTTTCATCCAGACAAGTCAAAGTGTAATGGCCCGTCTTTCATTAGTGTTTGGACTGGTTTAATATCAGTTCACACTGATAAATGAAATGACAGCTCAGCCTTTCTCAATGTATGCCATCTGTACCATTCAACTGTGTTAGCTTTTTGTTTCACTTTGAGGTGGAGAATGTGCTCCATCCAGCCCTGTGGGACTGGACTGGCAGGTTTCAGCATGGAATGGTGGCTATGTGCTGCTGTCCTCTGTGTTTACTGTGTGCTCAGTGCAGACAAGCTTGTTGACATTAGAAACAGGGGACTGGCAGCGGCTGTAAGCCTTCTTTTCCACCGGGATGTACCGCTTGGTGAAATATTTCAACAGCTGCTTCCATACAATGTACACGAGCTCCACAAAATTGAGAGCAATACACAGAATGGAGGTGCAGCCCATGATGTAGAGAAAGATCTTCTTCTCTGTGGCTCTGGCAATGTAACAGTCCACCGTGTTGGGACAGGGACTCTGGCTGCAGCGGAGCAAGATGGGCACCCCAAAGCCATTGTACAGGAAGTAGAACGCAAGCAGGGAGCCCACCTCAAAAGCTGTCTTGAAGACCAGGCTGATGATGTAGGTGCAGAACAGACCTCCATCAATGCTCCCTTTGTCGGCGTACAGTTTTCGCTTGAGTTTGGCCTCCCGGTGCTCCCTGTAGGCCACAGGTAGGATCACCAGAAGGGACGGGGTGGACACCATGATGAGCTGCAGAGCCCAGAGGCGCACCTGTGAGATGGGGAAGAAGTAGTCGAAGCAGGTGTTCTCACAGCCGGGTTTCTGGGTGTTGCACACAAAATCCTTCTGCTCGTCCTTCCACACCTGCTCAGCCGCCGCCACATACACCAGTATCCTGAAGAGGAAGACTACAGAGAGCCAGACGCGGCCAACCACAGTGGAGTACTTGTTCACCCCACTGAGGACATTCTCCAAAAAGCCCCAGTTCATCTTCTCTGAGTAACCTGCCAAGAGATAAACAGATAGGCATAGGAAATACAGAGATACTCCAGTGTTTTTACCCTAGACTGTATAAAAGGTTTTTACCTATTTACAAGAAATGTATTGTAGGACTACATGATACAGTATACTATGATGACCACCCTCCTGGGGGTCACTGAATTGCATTTATTGGACTACATTATGAAAATAATTAGGTAGATTTAACGTCTTTGACATAGGTAGCCTCTGCACTATATTACCACACATAATTTGTAACGTAGAGTGTGCACATCCTAAACATCCTAAAACACTGGTACGGTCGCTCAAAGCTGTGCTCAAAGTTATCAGAAAATGCACACATTCATGAAGGAAAGGCAGCATAGACTAACACTTGTTATCCTGCTGGAAGTAGCCATCAGAAGATGGTACACTGTGGTCATAAAGGGATGGACATGGTCAGCAGCAATACTCAGGTAGGCTGTTGCATTTAAATGATGCTCAGTTGGTACTAAAGGGCCCACTGTGTGCCAGGAAAATATCCCCCACACCATTACACCACCAGCCTGAACGGTTGCTTTAAGACAGGATGGATCCATGCTTTCATGTTTACACCAAATTCTGACCCTACCATCTGAATGCAGCAGCTGAAATTGAGACTCATCAGACCAGCCAACGTTTTTCCAATCTTCTATTGTCCAGTGTTGGTGAGCCTGTGTGAACTGTAGCCTCAGTTTCCTGTTCTTAGCTGACAGGAGTGGCCCCCGGCGTGGTCTTCTGCTGCTGTAGCCCATCTGCTTCAAGGTTGGACGTGTTGTACGTTCAGAGATGGTGTTCTGCATAACTTGGTTGTAACGAGTGGTTATTTGAGTTACTGTTGCCTTCCTATCATCTGGAACCCGTCTGCCAATTCTCCTCTGACCTCTGACATCAACAAGGCATTTTCCTCCACACAACTGCAACTCACTGGATATTTCCTCTTCTTCTGACCATTCTCTGTAAACCCTAGATATGGTTGTGCGTGAAAATCCCAGTAGATCAGCTTCTGAAATACTCAGACAAGCCCGTCTGACACCAACAACCATGCCACGTTCAAAGTCACTTACTGTAAATCCACTTTGTTCCCCATTATGATGCTCGCTTTGAACTTCCGCAAGTTGTCTTGACCACGTCTACATGTGATTGGCTGATTAACTATTTGTGTAACCAGCAATTGAACAGGTGTACCTAATAAAGTGGCAGTATATTTATATACATAGGGTGGAGTCAGCTAAAATAAGCCACTTTTTGATAATTGACTTATAAAACCATCAAAGAAGCTTTACATGAGAACTAATGATATTTTTATAAATTGGCATTTGTCTCTTAGATATATGTTACAAAATGTGGAAAAAGTATCATTGTTTTAGAATTATGAGAGTTAGAATATTAGCACGTTCCCTCTGGACCATTTTACAATGTTCATGTAAAATGAGCCTTTCTATGTTCTATCACATGAAAAATGAAATTGCAGCATGTTACGTGTGTAACAGGTAGGCAGCTGTGGGCCTGTAGGTCAAGAGCCCATCCGGACAGTATCCACCCAGAGGCACTGTGTGCAGTTTGTATATTGTCATTCATCCACATACCGAGTATACAAATAAATGTAATGCAGTTTCACACGGTCCACAGTGCCAAAAACAAGATCACTTAAACAACTAACAAGACAAGACACCATACAACACAACACAGTAACTAACACTAGATGAGACACAAGAGAGATCTATAAATGTATGTGAGTGAACATGGTGTGGCTTAAGCATAATAAAGTGCGTAGAATGACCCATCTATGAATACTATACTTAATAATAGCAGCATCAGAAGTGAAAGCAACAGCAACAGTGACAATAATAAAAGTAATACTAATAGCAGCATCAGAAGCAGTGATAATAATAACAATAGTAGTAGTAATAGCAGAATCAGAAGTAGAGATAATAATAACAATAAAGTAGTAATAGCAGGAGACTAAAAAGCTGTGTAGAATTGTCAGAAAGAAGTGAAAGCAGAGCACTTACCAGGAGCTGTCTCCGCTGTGTCCTGCAGGGCCCTGCTCTGTGCCAACCTTGTGACTGAGATCACACACTTTCTGTTTTATTTTAACTTTACATGGACAGGTGGATGGATTATCTCAGCAAAGGAAAAGTGCTCACTAACACAGATTTGGAGAGATTTGTGAACAATATCAGAATCAGCTTTATTGCCAGGTATGTGTACACATACGAGGAATTTGACGCAGGATTGTACGTTGCTCACAATGTGCTTACTCGTACAAAAATACAAATCACAATAATAAAAATAAAATAAAATCAGACACAGACTTCAGTGTAGACAACACTAATATACACACTGTGAATAAAAACAATATAGACATATAGACAAATAGTGCAGTGAGCAGAGTGCAAAGGATGCAGGAGTATGTACATATACATACCATATACATGTCGGAGGTGAATGTGATATACAGGTACATATACATGCATACATGTACACAGTGCAATGAAGCATAGTGCAAAGGATGCTGGAAAAATAATAAAATATAATAATAATAAATAGGTATAAGTAGTTTGTGCAGGAGTTATGATTTGAAGTAGGTGGATTTGGTATACAGTATCTACAGTATGACAATATAACAGTATGAACAGCACTGAATGGTGAATAAAAAATAAGTGTAAACCAGTAAACAGGTGGCTGATTAGAGACAGAGTTACTGGGTTAGTGCACAAGACTTGTTCCTGACACTGTGAGTCAGAAATCAGCTGTTCATCAGAGTGATGGCTTGTGGGAAGAAACTGTTCATAAGTCTGTTGGTTTTGGCGTACAGTGCTCTGTAGCACCTACCAGAGGTGAGAAGCTGGAACAGGTTGTGTCCGGGGTGAGATGGATCTGCAGTGATGTTTCCTGTCTGTTTCCTGACTCTGGAAATGTATAAGTCCTGAATGGAGGGCAGGTTGGCACGATGATGTTGATGTGATGATGTGAGTCCTGACTGTCCGTTGTAGTCTGCTCCTGTCCTTTTTGGTGGCCGATCCAAACCAGACAGTGATGGAGGTGCAGAGGA
>NW_024040176.1:0-25384 GCF_014851395.1 Micropterus salmoides
GTGGTCTTGTATCAAGTCTTCTGTTTTGTTCTGTGTGGTGGTTCTGATCTGTCCTGTTATCTCGGTGTCCGCCTTAGTACTTGTTTAGTTCCCCTTCGAGGGAACTCGAACTGCTTCGGTGACGACACTATGGGCGCCTATGGGCGTGGCAGGGCTGAAATCATGAATGAAACTACTCCAATCCTATTGCCGTTGCTAGAACGGTAACGTGTGACGGCGTAACTGGAGGCATATATAAGCATGCCGGCTCACCGGACACATTAGCTTTTTTCTATTCAGCAGGCACTCTGGCATGTTTGAAGTACAACCACGAGAGGAAGTTTTCTTACCTGGAAGAAAGTCTGGCAGAGGAGATGGCTGGTGAGCAGTTCAGGCAGTGTGTTTTTCCATGCCCGCGCTACATCACGGCACGTGTGTGTCTTGTCTGGGGATGCCGCATGCCCAGGCAGCTCTTGAGGGGACTGCTTGCGGCCATTGCGAGGCCCTGCCCCTGAGGGTGCTGAGGTCCCGTGCGACTCTTTTCCGAAGACAGCCGGATGCGCTCTCCCCGTGGCTCGGGCCGGGCGGTCGTTAAGGCGACTGCCAAGGCTTTTTCCAGTTCCTCGTCTGCTGGCTCAGACTCCCCTCTTCCCCGTTCGGGAGCCCGCTTCTCGGCTTCTCCCGCACGAGGTGTGAGCCCGGAGAGGCTGCGGCTGTCCGGTTCTGAGGAGCTGGATGTGCTCAGCATTATGGAGGAGGAAGACTTCCAGGAGCCGGATCAACGTCATCAGTCAGCGCCCAGCTATGACAAGCTCTTGGAGGTGGTGACACGGACAGTGGGCAAGCTCCAGCTCGATTGGCTGCAGGCTGTGCCAGACACACATGCTGCGAGTAAGCTGGATGAGCGCTTCCCGCAGAGCCACGCGCCGCCTCCGCGCCGGTCTCTGCCTTTTTTCCCGGATTTGCATGACGAGTTGTGCAAATCCTGGGGCAAGCCCTTCTCAGCACGTCTGACTACTCCTCCGCTCCAGGTTTACAGCGACGTCGCGGGGGTAAAGGGTTTTGGCTATGGGATGATGCCCTGGGTTGAGGATGCTTTGGCCAGCTATCTCTTGCCCGGTCTCGTGTCGTCCATTAAAGAGCTGGCGCTGCCCACCAAGCCATGTCGCGTGACATCTGCTCTGGTGGGCAAGGCGTACATGGCGGCGGGCAGGGCTGGTGCAAGCCTGCACACAATGGCGGTTTTGCAGGCATACCAGGCCGACCTGCTGAAGGACATGGACTCAGGAGGGGGCCCCTCTGAGGTGGACATCGCTGAGCTACGTAGAGCTACGGATCTGTCACTCCAAGTCACAAAAGAAACGGCCCGCGCCATTGGCAGCTCCATGTCGGCGCTGGTGGCCACCGAGCGGCACCTGTGGCTCAACCTGTCGGGCATCCAGGAGAGGGACAAGACCTTCCTGCTCGACATGCCGGTCGTGGCCTCTGGCATGTTTGGCGAGGCGGTGGACGTCGTTGTCAGCAGGTTTCAGCATGCCAGGACGCAAGGAGAGGCATTCCGGCAGTATCTCCCGCGCCGGTCTGGGTCCAGGATGGCGACAGCTGCAGAGAGACGGTCCCAACCGTCGTCCAGCTCCTACCGCCAGAGGCAGAGGCAGAGTGTCGCTTCTCATGGTCCCCCTCAGCCACCAGGGACTCGAGGCGACGCTCTCGCCCACAGCCCCACGAGACAACAGATCTGAGGACCGTTCTTCAGTCTCGCCGGGGTCGGGGGAAGAGGTCCTGAGCCGCCCCTCCCCCCATACTGCACCGTAGTGGATGGCTACAGGCTGCAGTTCCTGGTCTGTTCCCCAGATTCAACGGGGTGGTCTGGACTGCGGTGCACTCGGAGCAGAGCCAGGTGTTGGGACAGGAAGTTTGCTCTCTGCTGGAAAAAGGAACCATAGAACTTCGGGTTCTACAGCCGGTACTTCATAGTTCCCAAAAAGGTCCGATTTTAGATCTGCGGTCCCTGAACCAATCTCTGAGGAGATTCAGGTTCAAGTTGCTCACCATCCCCGCCATCGTCAGTCACACCCAATCCGAGGATTGGTTTGTCACGATAGATCTGAGAGACACATCTCCATCCGTCCCTCGCACAGGAAGTTCCTGAGGTTCGCCTTCGGGGGCGCGGCGTACCAGTATCAGGTTCTTCCGTTCGGCCTAGCACTCTCCCCTCGCACGTTCACCAAGTGCATGGATGCAGCTCTGGCCCCGATGAGGCTCCAGGGCATCCACATACTGAACTACATCGACGACTGGCTCATTTTCGCTCAGTCTCGAGAGTTAGCGGTTCGACATCGAGATGTCGTCCTCGCCCACCTTCAGCGTTTGGGGCTGCGGCTCAACGCGAAGAAGAGCGTGCTGACGCCCGCCCAATGGACTACGTTCCTAGGGGTGGTGTGGGACTCGACGACGATGCGGGCCCACCTGTCGCCTGCACGCATCGGGTCCATTTTGTCCTCAGTGACCAGAGTGAAGCTAGGCCGCACCATCACTGTGAAACACTTTCAGAGGGTGCTGGGTCTCATGGCGGCAGCGTCCAGCGTAATCCCGTCTGGCCTGCTGCACATGAGAGCCCTGCAGTGGTGGTTAAAATCCAAGGGATTCTCCCCGAGGGGAAATCCGTTCCGTCTGATACGGGTTACGAGCAGGTGCCTTGGTTCCCTGTCAGTATGGAGGAAACTTTGGTTCCTGTCCCTGGGCCCCTGTGTATAAATGTTTGGTGTTTCTGTTCATTCCCTGTCCAGTCATTGTCGTATGTTGTGTGAATTACCAGTTGCTGTATATTTGATGTTACTAGTTCCTGTACCTCTGAGTTTTGTTCATGCCTGGTGTATTTTTGGATTATTAAACCCTGGAACTAAATCTCAGCTCACAGTGTCATGCGTTTGGGCTCTCTCCTGCTTTGCATACCCACTGACCGTGACAGAATTACACACACCATAAAGTAAAGTAAAGTGCATAAAGTGATGTAGCCAGTCAGTATGCACAGAGCAGGATGCACAGAATGTAGAGACAGAAGTTGCACTTCTTCAGCACTGTTTTTCTCTTGTATCTGTTATTTTGATGGCAATTGCAAGAAAAGCTCGTTAAACCCTAAAAGCACATCATCATGTTTGACAGAGAAACAATGGTGAGCAAGCTGCCAATCAATGGTGATTACATTTGTTGTGCTTTTCTTGGTTATCAGTGGAACCAGCAACATATGTAATCAGTGAAACTTGTTTAAGGGTTGTTGGGTAATGTCCTACTTTACTGAAAATATTGGTATTCGTATAGTAATTATCTAAAATATGGAAATCAAACTGATTTTCAGCTTCTAAAGGAACATACTGTATATTATAATTTCAAGTTTACATCGTATGTCACAATAAGGCTAGTCATTCAGTTCTCTATGGATATTGTAAATACTGTTTTTACTTAAGGAACCCAGTGTGTGTATCCTCTTAATACCTCAACAAATCAGATAAAGAGTGACTTAACAGCTGGCTAAAACCAGTGTCTGATTGCTCTCTCTGGTTGGACGTTTCAAGTCTGTTTCACCTCTGAACCACGCCTTCGTGTCAGAAGCCGTTGTTCAGAGCCAGAAATCTGTGGATGGATTAAGGCCTCAAAATGGACAACCAAATCACAAAAGGGTGTGGTGATTAGTGGTATTAAGTTGCTTTTATAAGTGAACATTTGGCTTCAAAGAGTGAAAACACACTGATATTTTACAGTCAATTTAAAAATGTGGTTCCGTGTACAACCTACAATCTATGAATGCAGTGAGACATTTTCTGAGCACAGTACAATCTGTCATTATGTTTGTACCCTTCTACTACTCCTTAATATCATATTTTTACTTCTCTTCTATTCTGTGTCCTTCACACCATTTCTTTCCTGTCTTTCCCTGGTCTCTCCTATTGTCTTCCTCTGATTGTCCTCTGCTCTCCTCTCCTCTTTGCCTTCTCCAAACCCGGAGGAGCGGGTGGCTGCGGCTCTTTACAGTCCATTTCCTGGTGAGGAGGCTCTTGAGTGCAGCCTGAGCCATTCTTTCACCGTACAATGCTGTGTTCTCATTAACTCTTATCAAAGTTCATCTTGCATCCAAATGCTTTCGGCCGCTCAATACTGCCTGCACTGAAAAGAGAAAATGAAAAAGACAAAGAAAGCGGTAGAGCGAGAGAGGGAGAGAGAGAGAGGCTGAGAGACGGAAAGACAGAGATGGAGAGAGAGGGCATCATGTAGATAAAGGACGGAGAAATAATGGTTTAATGGTGATTGAGGACCGGCAGAATAATCATTGCAATACTCTGACTAGACTGAATATTGGCTTGATGTAAAATTAAACTGTGTTCATATCTGAAACTAAGTGTGTTTTTTTTTCTATAAACCAATACTCGTCTTTGTCCATTTGAATTTTTTAGAAGCGACAAACGAAGTTAGAGAAGCATAAAGGGCTTGGACAAATAATTAAATAGAATTCATAATCATAATTCAATCTTTCTCACACAATGGAAGCTCTTTGGATGCCCTCATGTTATTTGCTTTCAATACAGCATCAAAAGGGAAATGCCAATACCAATACTGACAAACAACTACAAGAAGCATGGCAATGATAAAAACACAGTCCTACTTCCAATAAATAGTGGACACAAGCAGGTGGAGGCAGAAAGCGAATCCTTACTTGATTTGTTCAGATGAGAAATCACCCTGTTCTTTCTGTAAGTATCATCTCCTCATAAACATACAGGGCTGCTCCTCCTCCTGTATCATCAGATCCTGCAGTGCAGCTGGATTTCCTCATTGAGATGTAAAGAGTGATAATTGGAGACTGATTGCAGCCTTCAATGACTATAACAAGACGCTTAAACACCTAAGAGCCCTATTTACAATAAGAAAAAATATCCTGCTGTCTGATGAGAGCTTTCATCTAAACCCCTGTCTTGCATTATCGTCTGATGGACAGATTTTCTACTGTCTGTTACTACCTTGGAATGCAAATGATACCCTGTGCCAGCCGACGTACTGCTAAGAGCTAACATATAATGCCTAGTTCCTCTCATTTCCTTGTTCATGACTTATCAGTCTGTTTTTTTCATCTGACATCAGAATACTCAAAATGTCAGAAGGCAACACTTTTTCAGGACTGAATGATGCAATGTGTCTCACTTCGGATACTTCCATTAGTACACTTAACAAGCAGTACACCGCATACACTATGTAGCCTATGTCTATTTGTTGACTTCAATTCGATTTTATTAAAAATGAATAAAAATTAACATACTTCTACTTTTACAAAATCGCAAGAGCTGCAGCTTCCACGGCTACCATTTTTTACAAGTTTTAAAATACGTTGGTGGTCCCTTCCCTTTTTCCGCTACGTATCTAAGATGGTGACTGTTGAGAAGTGTCCAGCATTCCACGCTCAACTTTCTAACCATTATGAGTGCCATAGTCAGTGTGAATGCACTTATGCACTCAAAACTGTATTGTAAGTGTAAGTGTATGCGGGCAGTGGTGGCCAAAAGGTTAGAGAAGCGAGCTTGTGACCAGGAGGTTGCCCCAGGGCCGGCCCATGGCATAGGCGACGTAGGCGGTTGCCTACGGCGCAAAATGCCAGGGGGCGCCGCAAGAGGAGGTTTTCGACTTGGCACAAATCATCTCAGCCCAGTTGCCTTGCTTTGTTTGGGACTGTGAGCAGCACTTTACCGGAGCTGCTGTAGTTAACGTGTAGGGATTTGTGGTGAGTTGGTTTCGGTTTCACATGCAACATGCAGTTTGTGCACTGTCGGTCAAACGGTCTAAAGGGGATTATTCCAGCAATAAGTAGCCTAATGCACAGCAGAGTATAGGGCAGGTAGAATAAAAATGTTATGAATTCTCATCAAATGATGATGTTAGTCTCTTAATATTAGTCTGCTCTTTTTTCGACATGTCAGAGAACACAGATGTGGGAGAGATTCTCAATGTGCAGAAAGTTTTGAACATGAGCAGAAAACCTGCTGAAACACAGGATTTATTAAAGTCCAGGAATATATAACTATATGAAGTGAAAAGGTGCCATATGCACATCCCCATGCAAAAGACACAAAAGAGGAGGGAAGACTGAATCATGCCTGCAGGTGTGCTGACTCAGCAGGGATTTTATTAAATTTTATTAAAACAATAAAATTAAAAACAATAGCTACAGAATGTCTGAAAGCCTTACTGCATTATATTCTATACATTTTTTATATTTTGAATTGTCACCTGCTGCCTGAATTTTTTTATTCCCCTTTACATAAGTGAAGACTTTTCCACCATAATTTGAGGCAGAAAATTAAGTCCTCAATGCTTTAACTTTCCGGGGGGAGTACCCACAGACCCTCCTCTTCATTTGAGTCATCTCCGCTATTGAAACTAAACCAATGCTCTTGCATTTCTAGGAATCTAAGACATACTGCAAGTAAACAGCCTCTGGGTTGACTCACAGTATATGGACGGGAATAGGTTTGGTCTCCCAATTTAGGCTATGATGTTGAGGTTGACAAGTATGCTGATCACACTTATTCATTATTGACCATGATTACTGACTTGGCTTTTCATCTATACATGCTAAAATTGTGAATTTGGCTGCTGAACGTTTAAAATAATTCTTGATTATAGGGGAGCGATGGCCCCAACCCCTGAGATTTTCTAGGGTTGGGCATGGGGGGGGGGGGACGCCGATTTAAAATCTCCCCTAGGGCGCCAACATTGCCAGGGGTCCCTGAGTCGCCCTGCACCAGCAGGATAAAATCTGGGTGTGGAAAGTGAACCAAGCAGTGCTTGCCCTCCCTCATTTACCACCACTGAGGTGCCCTTGAGCAAGGCCCATAACCCCAACCCCATAACCTCAACAGCTCCAGTGGAGCTGCTTAATGGCCAGAAGACCAGGCTGTGGTTGTACTGTGGTGTGAATGTGATCAGGGCTTTCCTGCAAAAGAGAGGCTTCCTCTCAGTGAAGCTCCCCTGAATAAATAAAGGTTAAAAAAAATCGAGAAACACCTTTAGTCTGGCTTTTACCACCATGATTGGCAGATAATTCTAACAGAGGAGAAGTTTAATGATACAACAGCTCATTCAATTAATGTTACAAGCTCACAGGTCATAGTGTCTTATGGACACAGTATCTGGCAAATTGAAGGATAAGATTTGTGTTATTCTATACTTTTCTTTTTGTCCACAAAAGCCATGCAAAGACCAAAACCAACCATGCGTTTGTCTGTCTTCTTCAGTACTCTTACTGTAATAGACTCAAGCTCATACTGATGATTTTTACAAATGAGTCACAAAGTTTCCTTAGTTTTATTTTTTTTAGAGGCTAAATAATTTCCTACAACAGCTAGTATTTGTAAAGTATGGAATTTGTCCAAGCCAGGGTTTCAACACTCTCTCTCTCTCTTTTTCTTGACATAACTATTTCTGTATGTGTGCTAGCAAGTGACAATATATCAATAATACAAGGTTTAAGTTAGAAGGGTTGACAAAGGAGATCATCTATGCCCAAACAGGACATTTTCTCAATGAGCAGAAGGCTGGTAAAACTACAAAAAATATAAATGATTAAAGATAGACATGTATTTAAAATATACAGTATGTTATCAGTTATCACAGGGCGTTTTCACTGGCTACAGAATAAACAAGGCATTCAAGACAACTGTTTTGGTCTGAGGAGAATCTCTGAGTCATTGTCAGGGCTAGGTGATTATTAGTGGTGTTGCTTAAAACACACTTATTTGGCTCAATGGATTTCTTCCCAGCTCAAGGCTCTCAGAGCCTCACGGCAGACATCCACTTTACTCACAGCTCAGTAGAGTGAACACTTTCAAAACCCTTCACCCTCCATCGTGACTCTGCCTCAGCTGCCAGATAAACACCCAGAGGAGACTGTCTCATACCATAAACACCAGCAAAGAATTTAACCATGATGGATGGTCTTGGAGAGTGTCTCTACTTTGCTCAGGAACTCTGTCCCCCAACTCCAATATCTAAGCATTTTCAAATCAATAACTCATGTTCTTGAGTCTGTGTACATATTGTGCTGAATACACCTCTTGAGTTATTTTTTGCAAACTGCCCCCCAAAGAATCGGGTCTGTAAGGAAAAAGATATTTTAGAGTATTAGATGTTCATTGTAAAAGAAAATACAGGGACTAATGGGTGGGTGAGTGGGTGTGTGTGTGTGTGGGGGGGATATGTGTGTCTTGGTGTTGCTTAATGTGTGTGTTTAGAGTTAGCCTTAGGTCTTTGGGATGGCGCTGTTCTGCTGCTCCCACTTTAATTGGCTGCTAGCCCCTCAGCCTCGCCTGAATGGAGAGTCATTTAGGGACCTTTTACTCTCATAGAGGATTGGCAGTTGCCGCTGCAGGAGAAATTGCATTCCTGTTTCCATACAATGGCTGGTCTGAGTCGGGGATGGGGCAAGAGTATCACTGTCATTATCATGACAATGGAAGCTAATTCCACTGCCACTAGCGCCATTCTGAAACCCTCTGCAGCACCAGCTTATCAGGGGGCACCATGAGACCAGCAGCAAGCTATGCGAGCAACGCATCTGAGGTGAAAAATACACACATACAGTACACACTCACACACACAAACACATTCAGGACACGCTCACACTTTGTTTAGAGAGGTTGTGATGGGCATGAACCAGTACATCAGCAAAAAAGTCTTATATCTGCTTGTTGAATATAAGGCTGGAGCCAGGAGATGGTTAGCTTAGATTAGCATAGCTAAGAGAACTTTTATTATTTATTATTACTGTTAGCTGTTAGAAATAGTCATTTCAAGTATCCCAAAACTTGATGTTTTCACACTTATTACGTCTACCATTTTGTCAGATCTGTGTCCAATAAAACATCTTTCATCCAATCATCAAATGCCCTTTTTGGAGCACTATCTAGTTTTTTACCCGCATCCTGCTACACAACACTATTCCAGCCGTTCCAGCCAAAGTTTATATAATGGATAGCTTTTAAATAGGGTAAGCCATACGTACTCTTATTCCAGTACATGTCCTCTTTTTGGGACCTAACAAAATCGCCCAAAATGTCCAGGATTCAGCTACTTCTTTTTAAAAGTTAGCATTCATTGTGTGCATTTTTGCATTGCTTTGACCCTTTTCTTTAGGTCCCACCTTCTCTTCTTCATATCAACAATTCTCACAAGCTGCCGGGAACGTTACTCATTCCTGCCCACTCCACTGGCAGAGACGGAGTAGGGAGAAGATTGGGTGCTTTTTTATCCAAGCGTGTGCATAAACTTGCTCATCAATGTCACTTTTCGTGAACCGACCAATCACAGCCTGGATGGGGTGGGGCATTAAAACAAAGGTTGACGTAGTGCTACAGCAAACTTTAGAAATGTTGAACTCGTTCTGCATGAATGCTGATGATTATTGACAAGTTATCACTTAGCATTAACAAATCAGACTAACCACCATGTAGAGCAAGCATTAGCAGAGCGCTTAATGTTTTTTTATGGACGATTATTCACTGTCAAAATCAGACTGTATAAAAGAAGTGGACATAGTCTGTGACTTCCCCCATTGGTTTGTGGACTAACGTTACCAGTTTGAAGCCTCTAGTTTGGCATTTTGGCCGTCTTGTTTTTTTTTGGAACCAGAAGTGACCATATTTTAACGAGAGGGTGGAACTGGAGAGAAGCTCTAAACTCAGTTTGCTGGTGACTAAGTTATCAGATAGCACAAACTAACTAGCTTGGTAAGCACTGTGCATTTACGTTAACTGTGATATTAAATAGAATGCTATTTTTGACGAAAGGCTTAAAACAAAATGTATTTACCAGAAAAAAATCAGCAGCCTAACTCCTTAGAATGTCTTTCAGTACAATCGAACTTAACTTTCATGAACTGAAAACACTCTTAGTTCTTAGCTGTAAACTGACAACACTCAAAAACAAGTTTACAGCTAACTAAATGTACACAGTGTAGTGGATATGAATGATTTACAAAGCAAACATCACGCTTTACTGAAGAAGACTTGAAACTAGCGATTGAGACGATCATTCGGAAAGCGTTTACTGAGGTGATAAATCAAGTAAGAATTAGAGTCATTTTGTCATTGAGTTTAAATTGTCTCTGGTTTAAAGCATTTGGACTTCTTTTTACAACCACTGCAGTTGCCCCCTGCTGGCCATTAGAAAGAATGCAGGTTTAAGGCACTTGCACATTGGCTTCACTTTCCAGATCCGGAGGATGCCGCTTGGTCAAAATCAGCAGGGGGAGACGCGTAGAAACAACTTTTTGCAGCTTGCAGCTCTCTCTCACTCTCGCAGCGCTGTCCACTGTTCTGAAACAACAGTTAAGCTATAATCCCATGTATCTCAGCCATTTGACAAAACCTCTGAGAGGGCGCATCATAATCATCTGATATGACTTAATTCCAAAGATGATGCAAACAAATTCACTCACATGCCCATACCGTCCATATGCAAACCTATGCCCTTGAGAGGTACTGTATACTTGGCTTACAGAGGGAAAGAATGAAGTGTGTCAAGTAAAGTGGAAACCCAGTAGAGCTGAAAGAAAATTAGGATGTTGGTTTGCTCTTCTTGCTCCCAGCTGTTCAACCTTGTGATCTCATCCCTGTTTTGTTCATTTGCACCACTTCACTGCAGCTCTGCACATTGGTCTGACCCCATTATCTTCAGCCTTTATCCCTCTCTTCCCTCTGAGGGTATCATCACCTACCATCCAGCAGGATCTTCCTCTGTTCACTGAAGGGGCAGCATGGTGTCTGACCTTGGAGCCGCCATTAAACACCCACTGACCTGACGCACATTTAAACCACACACACACACACACACACACACACACACACACACACACGCACACACCACCACACCATAGATACATACACAGAAAATTCCTATGGTGTGTAATGGTAGTACAGCTCTCTTGTTCGGTGAAAGTGTCTGGTTCTAATCATCTGGATTTACTTCATACATTTACTACAAAAACAACATACTAACCTGACTAAACATGATCTCTCTTTGAGTCTTAAATGTTTAGAATATTACATAATATATCAATATCTTATTATTTTTACCTAGGAAAAATAAATAGGATTTGAGAGGTTTGTTTAGGGAAATGTTGTGACATAATTATGTCATATTTACTTTCTATCACTTGTTAAAATATTGTAAAATGTAAATATTTTTAGCTTAAAAAGTTTGAGATTGACCAAGATTTATTCCTTGTTTTTTTTACTGCACAAAGCCTACTTCTGTATTTAGATGATCTTTTTTACAAATTAAATTTTATACAGTTTACTATTCAGTCTGAGTGTTGCAGATCAAGAAACAATTTACTGTATGTTTAGCTAACCTGTATAAAACAAATTTACACTTTATCTTTAAAAGTAATTCTCCTTGTTAATTTTCTTAACTCATATTTCACTGTTTTAACTTTACCTTTCACTGTTTTTCTGTTACTACATTTTCTCTCCTCTTTCCTCTGGAGTCCAGTTTTGTTGTTGGCCACTGAGTCACTGTGTTAGTGAGTTCTGTGGGCAAGTCAGCAACAGAAACACATTAAGCACCTCTGAGGAATCTATTTTGTTGATTGTTGAGGGCAAGTGAATCTTACGCCCCAGTTCAGGTTCAGTTTTACCCTTATACTGAATGCATCCTTATCATACCTTATACATCCTAGTAATAATAATAATAATCCTTATTTGTAGAGCACTTTTCAAAAACAAGTTACAAAGTGCTTTAACAAGTGTAAAGAATAATACAAAAAAAACAAGATAAGAGCATGAAAAATGTATATAAAATTAGTAATATCATTGGTAAGTGTGTGTCATAATGTCATTGGTAAGTGTGTGTTAAATTGTGTCTGAAATATTAAATGCCATGAGCAGCAACAGTTTAATTTTGGAGGCATTTCCATTACAATTCTAGTTGTAATCTTTATAGGCATTACACTGTAACAGAAATGTTCGCTGTCCGAGGTGCTGAATCAATCTTTCAGCAAATAGAATGTTCCTTCCAAAGTTTTTCATGATTACCTGGTTTAGGAGGAAAAAAGGCGGCTCAGTCACAGTTTCTGAAACTCATTCTACTTTTGCAGTTTTGGAAAGTTAATCAGTTGAAGGAGTTATATTTCTCAACTTTAATTTAAAACATCAAAACTAAAATTTCAAACAGAATGTGAAAAAAAAATTCCAGTTATGACGGTATGTCAAAGACGTCTATGTATTGTATTGCAGAGAAATCTACGGAAGGTAGCATGCATACCAGCTAGTCTCTTCCCATCCTGTCTCGAAATACCACTTTGTACCTCAAGATACCATTTAGTCTCCAGTCTGCCCTCAGTCCAATGACAGTGAGGTAATTTTCTTGCTGGATTTGGCTCTTGGTATCCCCCCCTCCCCCGAGTTGCAGGAAGATGACGGCGAAAAAGTTGTACGTATTAGTCATTTAGGCTCCACAATATGTAAAAATAAGGTTCAGGTTTAAAAAAATATCCGAAGTACCCTCTAAGACCAAATAGGTTTGAGGTCACATGAGGGCTGATGAAGGAGATATAAGAGAAAAGGTTGACTGAATGAAAGAATGAAATAATATATTTTTTTGTAACATACAACTATTTAATGTTAAAACATTTGCATTAGACCAACAGTATATACAGTACATGTACAATGATTGACAAAGCATATAGCAACAACAGTGACCATTGTCCCAACCATGTACTGCACACATAGTTTCACCCCTTTGAGACGGGTCACCTGCCTTCTTCCCACCGGACAATGTGCTCTGCAGCTGTGAAATACACACAAACACACACGTTATAAAAACATGAACAATGAAAATATGTATGAAAGTTAGCATGTAGAGCACAAAACTGCTGTAAAAAAAAAAAAAGAAAAACAAGTAAGTGTGCAGGAAAAATGTGGTTTGTGTCATAAATCCCCAGGATTCCTTTGATTAGTCAAACGTGAAGAAACTGTTAATAATGTAAAACACGACATAAGAGACTAAATCTGTAGACTCCTTTTCATGCATATGGAAACACACAAACACGCGCACACACACACACACACACACGCACACACAGACAGTACTCTGGAGAAACATAGCTTAACAACTGCCTCAGGCTGTGTGATATCCACTTATCATTTTATTACCAATTAACACCACACAGCAATGAAGGCAGGAAATTACTCTAATGGGGTGGAGTCCTTTGTATGCTTTTAATCAGCTGAATTTATGCATTTCACTGTATGTATGAAAATCTACTTTCATTTTGAGAGGAAGGGTGCAAAAATGATTATTATTTAGATATGTTTAGATAGGGTTGTTAATGTTCTACACTACTTGCTTAACTACCGCTGATATAATGTGACCCTCAAGTCCCCTTTCGATCTATTGGTCCTAGTTAACACAAACTGCAGAGTGTGACTTTAACCCTGGTGTGGTGTTCAGGTCTGTAGGACTCATTTTCAATGTTCATTCAAGAACAAGTGTATAATGAGGTTTTTTACCATGAAACTCACACACTTTACTCTCTGTAGTGTGTGCAAGTACACACACACACACACACACAATATAACTGTTATATTTCATGCACCGATAGCCTAAAAGCTATTCATGTGCAGTATAAATAACTTTTCCAGGGTATGCAGGTTGTCTTTGAAATGATGCACATCACATGTGATAATTGTTTTACTTGCAGGGGCAGGAGCTCCGAGGAAGCTGACAAAGGTAGGAAAAAGAAGGGGGAAAAAAGCCAAAGTACATCCTTGGTGTCCACATGTCAAAGAAAGGCAAAAAATATGGTACCCATGAGTGCGCTGCATAGAGATATGAGAATCTGTGACCAAGAGCTCCAAAAAATCAGAAATCATAATGGATTACAATGCCACAAAAGGTGGGGTAGACATTTTAGACTACCTTGTGACTGGCTACAGCTGCAAAAGAAGAAATTCTAAGCTTGTGATATTCTTCAATATCTTAGATCTCACTGTCTCATCTGGACAGAGCTGAGCCCAGAGTGGAACCATCATTTAATGTAATTGATCTTATTAAATCTTAATTGGATACAATACATAAATATTTTTATTAATTTGATAAATTACATCAAATTAATAAAATAATTGAATACATCAATTAAAATTAAATCAAATTAAAAATTTTAATTAAAAATAAATAAAATATTTCAAATAAACTTAAATTTATTAAATCAAACTGAATGAATCTAATTCAATTTATATATAATTCAATCAATTTAATAAATTAAATCAATTAATTAAACTAAATTAACACATTTAGAATAAATAAATGAATTTAAATACATCAAAATTAAATAAACAAAATTATGTTTAAATTTGATCAATTAAATTCAATGAATATAAATTATACCAAAAAAATTATAAATGTTTTGATAATAACTGTTTCTTCTGTTTAATATATTCCTATTTTAGTACTTTTATGTAGCCTATATTTTGATGCTAATAATTTTCTACTTTAGTAAAAATGTTTAATGCATTTTACTTGAGTATTTTGACACTGTGGTATTGCTGCTTTGTAAAGTAAAAGATCGGAGTACTTCTTTCACCACTGTATGTATGTATGTGTTTGTGTATGGTAAGTAACATTTTGTATTATTAATTATTAAACCTTTATTTAAACAGGAAAGTCTCATGAGATTGAAAATCTCTTTGCCAGTGTCCTGGCCAAGATAGGCAGCAGTAAGTCGTTATATAAAAGTTGCAAGAATACAATACCACAATACAGATATAAAAAACAAGAACAACTTAACAATTGTGTTAATAAATCGACAGAGCTAAAATTATAGTGGAGTCAGCCTCAAATAAAAATAAAATTATACCAGTGACTGAGTCTATGGGTTGCCAGGAAAGGCCATCCAATCCCAGTATATAAAGTGCAATGGTGTGTAAGAGCTTTGCAGTTTGAGATAAATCTCAATACTAATAGATCACAAACAGTGAGGCATTCGTATATAATTTATCGCCATGAACTAGTATAGGCAGAAAAGTTGCCGAAATAAGTTTCCGTCTGGCTATAAAAAAAAAAAAAAAAACCTATTCCTAAAATAAAATGTGAAAGCAGTTTGAAAATTGTGAAAAGCTTTTGCTAATGTGGAATCACAGCAATAAATAACAGTGTTGTGTGCATAAAAATGGCATTGGGCATTTTGTACATTTGTGGATTATTTTTATAAATAGTTAATAAAAGAGGGCCAAGTACAGAGCCCTGGGGAACACCATTTGGAACAGGCAATATATCAGATTCTAGCCCATTAAACTGTGTGCACTAAGTTCTATTTGACAGAGTTAGCAAAGTATAAAACAGCATGCTGAGAAAGACCTATGCCCTCAGCCTCTGTTTCAGTATAGTATGATTACTGGATCAAAAGCCTTAGATAGATCAATAAAAAGTGAAACACTGTTGTTTTTTTATCAAGTGCAGATATCATTTAAAACCTACATAGCTGCTGTAAGTGTACTATGCATTTTCCTATAGCCTGATTGATACATAAATAAAATAGAATTTGTATGTAAAAACAGCATTTGCTGTCCATTTACAAGGGTTCCAAGAATTTTAGCCAGGGGAGACAGCTTCAAGATTGGCCTTGTTTAAAAGTGAGGGATCTCCCCCCTTAAACAACGGTAGAACAAAAGCAGACTTCCATATTGCAGATATTTCATCACACTTCAGGGAAAGATTTAACAGATACGCAAGTGGTTTGGCTATTGCCAATTTTAAAAACCTGGGGTCAAGACATCTTGACCTGCTGGCTATCTCTCATTTCAGAGCCTTATATACTTTCTGCTCTATGAATGGTGAAAAACTGTAAGTCTGACCAGCTCTCACAGGTTCCTCAACACAGGGTTGATCAGAAGCCCAGGATGTGGAATCGAACAGCTGACCAGATGAAACATAGTGCCAATTAAAAAAGTGAGCATTTCAGTTTTGTCATACACATTTCATTAATATGACTATTTGAGTGGGTGAGTGCAGAGGAGGTGAGAGCCCAAATGCAAGACACCAGAGCAGAGATTAAGTTCAGGGGTTTTAATCCACAAAAGCAGGATGGCTTACAGGTTGGAGGCAAAATCCAAACAGTTCAGGAAACTCCAAATCAGGCAGAACACTCATCACACGACACAACAGAGTGTATTCACACTACAATGACCAGACAGAGACTGAACAGAAACACCAGGCATATATACACAGGGACTAACAAGCAACACAGGTGACAGGGATCAAGGTTAACGAGGCAGGCAGAGAGACAGGCAGGCAGGCAGTGACAGCAGGGGGGAACAGAGAGACAGGCAGGCAGAGTGATAACTGGGGTAACAGACATAACCTAGGTTAGTGGATGCTAAACACAGACATAAACTAAGACACGGGACCAAAATGCAGAACTAAACCTAAGAGATATGACAGACAGGTACAAGGTGAGCTAAACAGAACCTGCGAATGAACAATGAAATAAACAAGGCTAAACAGAGATCACAAGACAAGGAACAAACCTCCAACAGAAAACATGGACAAGCTGTTACACATACCGGTGTAGGGAACAGAGACAGAACTAACCAGGAAACAGGACAACACTCAACTAGGAACAGAACGGAAATAAGGAAAATACCAAAACACCACTAAACACTAGCTGACAGATAATAACTAGATAGATAATAACCCAGAAAAGTAAACTCACAGCGAATTAAACTCAACAGAACAGATCTAAAATGTAGATGCAAAACCCAAATCTTAGAATCAAGAACACAGAGTGCATAAGGGAGACAAGAAAACGGCAGAGCTCACCATAAACACAGACTGGACACAGGACAACAGACAAGACCACCAAAACACGACAGACCAAAATAACAGATAATCAACTGACCAAAACTCACAGAGTGCAAAACTTAAACATGGCCTAAAGGTAGAATGTGACACTATTGCCAGAAACAGACTTTCCAAAACTTACTAGGGTCATTCAGGTTTTCAGTGGTTACTGAAAAAAAAAATTCCGACATGACCTTCCTGAGCAGCGAAGTACACTTGTTTAGCAGTTGCCTAAATTTAAGCTAATCAGCAGCAGAATCTAAATTCTTTGCCTTGGCCCATACTAGATTGCATTCATGAATAGTAGAAGGCAGCTCAGTTGAAAACAATTCGTAAAATTTCTGCACTAGTTCTTTCATTCTAGGTTGCAGCCAGTAGCAACAAGAAAAAGTGATATGATGTCTGTGGACCCAAGAAGGATATGGTCGGTCTTTCTCTCTCTGTGCTATAGGTTGGCCTAGTCTCTCAGAGCTAGATCAAATGAATGATTCCTAATTAATGTTATTGGATAGGCTTACTTTTATATAAGTAATATACCTACTGGCTGAAACAATTTGATAGCCTATTTCCCATCTTTGCTGAGCAAGAGATTTGCAGGAACAGAATTAAAGGTACAGTATGTCCCATATAGACGCCTGTCCCAAATAGAGGCAGGGTGCGTTCAAGGAAGTAAATAAAATCCCGGACTATTAACCGAAGTTTTGAGGTATTAATCATATATGCTGTTTATTGCTTGAAAATGAGATTTAGTCAAAATCTGTTATGTTTTTTTTTACATAAATTGTTATGGCTTTAAAACCCCATTAATGCTGTGGGTCCAAAAGACCCACAAACATTGGCTGATTGACAAAAATACAAACACCACAAAAGGGTTAAGAGGTCTCCAAAAAGCAGTTTATAAAAATGTTGTCCTAACAACATTGACAACATTCATAGCAGATCACTCTTTCAGCTATGAGTGATCAATACCAGATTACACACCAAGCACTTGCAAAGACACAATTAAGTGAACAAAACAAACAAATCTGCCATCGCATTCCTTATGATCAATGTTAAGTGGTATGTGTGTGTCTAAACATTGCAAGCTTTTGTGGACGTATATTGATTGTTCAAAGGCTGTTGATGCCGAGCACTGAGTGCCATTGATTTAGACTGAGTACCATGTTTAAATGTTTAGGCTGGATCACGCAATGATTTCAAAATTGTGTTCATCATTAAAGCGGGGTGGTGATGGCGCAGTGGATAAGACACATGCCTTTGGTGTGAGACCTGGGTTCAATCCCCCACTGTGACACATCCACCAATGTGTCCCTGAGCAAGACACTTAACCCTCTAAATAGCAATTGTAAGTCGCTTTGGATAAAAGCGTCAGATAAATGTAAATGTAAAGCGATATGTTGGGATTACTGAAGTGGGGCTTATCGATAGACATTTTATTACCTGCAGTAAATGGTGGTCGGCGTGTTCACCGTTTTAAAAAGCAGAGTGTTGTACTGGCCCAGAAGCTAAGCAACGTACTGCTATGGACAGGGTCAGCCGCTAAATGTATTTTAGCCACCTAAAAAAAAAATCTGTATCAGTTCAAGTGTACGCTATGTGAAATACATGCACAGCCAAGTTGCGCTTATGCATATGAATACTGAAGTTCTACAGTTGAGAAAATGTAGTTCCACAGGAAGTGCCTGTCTGATAGCAAGGTAAAGTGCTTAAAATATTAATCACAAAGCATACACTTGAACTGATATAGATTTTTTCAGTAGGCCTACTTATGGGTGGCTACAATACATTTTGTTGCTGACCCTGTCCACAGCAATATGTTGCTTAACTTTTGGGCTGGTACAACACTCTCTTTCCCCAAATTGGGTAAGCTGATGCCATTTACTGCAGGTAAAACACTGACTATGGATAAGGTCCTCATACAGCCACATTTCATAAATCCCAGACTATCCCTCTAATGGACACACTGGTTTAACATTTTACACTTCACCCTGAGTAGTAAATAAAGGCCAGCAAAGCATGCATTATGCGTGTGCACGTTCACATGCACGCGCATAGTGCGTGTAACAGTCGTGCACGTGAATACATTTTGATTAATAAAAATAATTAATTAATTAATCAAAACTAATTAATCAAAAAAATTATTGAAAATTATATTTAAAAATAATTAATTAAAATTAAAATTAATTAATAAAAAAAAAAAGATTGGGGTCATAGCAAGGTTGAACAACAAAGACATGGGGGGGTGTATTAGGGCATGTCCGGCCTCATCCTCTATTAGTGGGGGTGGGGGTCGATCACCAAAATATATGTATATGGGATGTCCGGTGTTAGCCTCTAAAAGCGGCTGTTTGGGAGTGGCTTTAGCAATGGTTGTATATATATAGCGGGGGCTAGTTTTTTTGACTTACATCTGACCGCGAGCGCATGGAACAGTGTGACTGAACGATTTTTGGGACTAATCCGTATCGGAAAGAGCTATTTTCGTGCAGAACAACAGCACCATCTTTGCAGCATCACAATCATGGACGTCGCAGGTAATCAATTAGGAGTAATGACTCCAAAACGACGTATAATTATAGACCCTGTTGCAATGAGTATGGCTCCCAGAAAGAACCCCCAGCAACATTGGCTGATTTTTTGGACCGAAAGGCATGGGAGCCTCAGTTTGAATGGGCGGTGGAAGATTTTAGAATATCGGGATTCTTGTATGAGTTCATCTTTATACAAGAGAGCTTGATGAAATTTTTCTTCGTGAAAGCACACCGCACATTAGTTTTTCAGCCAAAGACTGGAATTACTTCAGAAACAAAGTCTGTAAAGATATGAGTGCTTCAAAAGGAGTCTATACCACACAATGGTGCAGGTCTGTGCCAGGAGAGCTCTATTGTGTAGAAACAGACCTTGAAGCCTACGACCCAGAATCCTATATCTTTTAAGATCGTGTAAGGACGATTCTATCATTCAAAAGGCAAGGATGGGAACTCCAGAGCAACAAAAAGGCTACCCCATCACGTCTAAAGAGTGGGAGACGTGGTTCAGCACCGGCTTTGTGGTCCAGTGGGGAGAATGGGATAGAACCCTTGAAATCTTCTCACACATTGATAAATTATTCAGATGGTATAAACCTTATGTTAGCTATGTAGGGATCAAAAGAAAAGTTTTTGGTCCTGAGGACAAGCAAGATGAACAACAAACACCGCAGACAACCTCAAAGACCTCCACGACGGGCTGACGGTGACATTGTTCTAATTAAAATGTTTTGTGCAGGTACGAGGACATGTGCATCGGGTGAGAGTCTATCGAGCAGCCCTAAATATTTTCCAGTACTATGGGACGATGATAACTCATGGGTGGATGACTATGGCAAAGATCTGGGGAAAATAAATTTAACATTTCTTGTTCCTGAAGAAAAAGCAGAAGAGGACAAGAGCAGGGCCAAGCCCAAGGGTGCATGTTTGGACACTCTGGACTGTTGCGACAAAGACACATCTCCTAACACTACTGCTACCGGTATTATACAGGTAACCGTAGCTTATTATTTATACGATATACTGCAACAAAAAGCTATACAAACATGTGTGTATTGTGCATATACAGACGAATGGTGCCGAAAACAACCTCACACATGCATTGACACGCTGCCCTTCTTTTATATTAAAGGACATAAGAGAGAAATTACGCAGAAGCTTTTTAACAAAAATTTCGCTGATGCTCAAAAGTATGAACTATGCGGTCTTGGGTTGGTGCCAACGTGTGAATGCAGTATTCGAGGCATTGCAGCAGCTGCTCTACAGATATGGCTGAGGAACCCTTTTCTCATTGCTTCGCTTAAACAGGTAGTTAGAGTGGAGGACAGTGTGAGCACAGTAGTCAAGGAATCTCTGGACATCTGGAAGGGAACAACACTAAAAAACAATGGGGAATGTGTCTAGTCTACTAAACCATGTCAAAAATTGATACATCGTGTATAAGATGAGAACACTGTTGTGTGAAGCTGTTAACAATGCAATATGTGACACAGATAGGACACTATGTTGTTCTAGATTTGACAAACAGACAGAATGTGTTAGACGAATGACCTCTGGATGGCGTACCATGGTGCGAATGACAGCGGATAAATATGCAGATGTGAAATCTACTCTACTCGATATAGCAAATGTTTTTCCTGTGAACGATAATGATTTTCATACAGGTCACGTGTTTTGTTTTTGTACTTTTAGCATTGATTTGTGTGTATTTGATGTTGCTGATGTGATGTATTGCTTAACTGAATCTTTGGTTTGTAAAAACATAGGTGCTTGTACTGATTTTCTGAAATGTGTATACTTATAATCATTGCTGACGGATATGTTGCGTATGTCGCTGGAAATAAAATACTTGAACACAGACGTTGAAGCGTCAGTCTTTGTAACAAAGATCATGGAGGAGGTGATGAGGAATATATACTATGCGACTGAAAATGCAGGGGGTTACGGAGGCAAGCAAAAACTTAAAAAGGCCATATTTGACACTACTACTATGGGTGCGTTGTTTAAAAAATAAGAGTGGTAAATGCGTTACAGCGTCCTTTAAAGATATCTTAACGCATGGCAACGTTAAATATCCCATAGACAGAGTGTGTCTTAAAAATGTTAGCGTCCCAACGGGCACTTGTGTTTGTAATCAAGAAAATGTATTCTTGGGGCAAATACCTAAATTTATTGTAGTAGGATTTGTAGATCATGAGGCATTTACAGGTAGTTATGCACATAATCCATTTACATTTAACCATTATGATATAGAGTTTTATGTTTATACGCTGACGGCCAGCAATATCCTTCAAAACCCTTTCAACCCAACTGTACCAGAGGGAATGCCATCAGGGAGTACCATCAATTGTACTCAGCAACTGGAAAGTATCTACAACGCTATGGCCATAACCCGCGATGAGTTTTGTAATGGATATAGTCTCTTCTCTTTTAACCTGAGCCCTGATGAAGGATGCGGAGACCATATGTCGCTCATTAAAAACGGTAGCGTTAGATTAGAGGCTCGTTTTAGAAATCCGCTTCAACGCACAATAAATACGGTTGTTTACGGTTGAAGTATGATTCTATAGTTGAGATATCATCAGGAAGACAGGTTCTCATTGACTTTTTCTAACTTTAACAAACAATAGTATGAATACGATAGAACTGTCAAAAGTACTTGATAAGGTAGTGAAGCAAGGCGTCTTTCTTGGAGTATTTGCTAGTTACCAGCTTCCTAAATCAGTTATTAAAAAGAGACCCGCCATGTTGGTGGTAAACACAGACCCCTCCCACCTGGGAGGACAACACTGGGTCACTATCTATATTGACAAGCAGGGTGTGGGATCATTCTTTGACAGTTTTGGGAACTCTCCGATATACTCACATTTTCCTGAATCCTTTTCTGTCTTTCTCAACAGTAATTGTAAGTCCACGAAACATTCTGTTAGACAAGTGCAAGATGTGGATTCTGTAGTGTGCGGTCAGCATTGTGTGTTTTTTCTTTACCATATGGATAGAGGATTATCTTATGGCAATGTAATGACTAAATATAGTAATAAACTGTCATGCAATGATTTTAGGGTGTGCAAATTTGTGAAAATAATACGACCCTCGGTTGTATGTGGTCAAGATAATTATGCAGAATGTAACCAGTGTGTCCAAGTATCAGATTCTTTTAAGTGTGTATAATAATATTAGAAGTTGTGTGCCATTCATCATCAAAATGATTTATAGATTGAAACATGTACGACAATGTTTTTGTTATTAAATAAAAACACTTTGAAATTATAGTTATGTCTCTATGTATTTATTTAAAACTGATAATGATATACAATTAAAAGTTATCCAATTACTCATTCACATTTTAGGAGATACAAATGGACTTGTTTCATTGTTTGCTAATTGATGTCCTCTGGTAACAAGAGGTGTAGATGGCAGTCCAGTAATAAGAGGTTTAGATTCTCCAAAAGCCTTTCTCTTAATCTCGTCAATTTTTCTTTTGACCTGTTGATTTGGTACAACTGATAAAGGTATATTCAATATAGCCAACGATTTCAGATATTCATCCCAACCTGTAGGTCTCTGGCTGTCAGACATGTTGTGAGAAGCAGTTACTCCTCTTATCAAATCATACACATGAGACCCTTTAATAACATTACCGTTAAACACAAACTCCCCATGTTCAGTCCATGCAGATATGTTTTTGAGGAGGACATTTTATCAGACTGTTTAAGCAACGTCTTCTTTTTCTTTGAAGCGCAAACCTTTTTATTGGCAAGCAGTGTAATCCCCGCCTTCTTCTTTTTAACTTTTTGATACTGTGTCTTATTTGAAAAAATTTTACCTTTTAAAACATTGTAAGCTATTTCGCATGACGCTACCAAAAGGTCTGGTGATGCAGATTTAATAATATTCACTCTCTGAGATGGAGATGCTCCGTGCATAGTTTGCAGTAAAGACAGGTTTCTTTTAATGCAATCAGACATGTTTATTTACTTTCTCTTAGGCACATACACAACAGGGGGTCTGAAAGCAAGTCGGTTCTGAGTCTGAAATCATCAGGTGTCTTAGCTTTAAAATCAATCATCAAGCATTTTCAATCTGTTTTGAAATGAGCTTATCGGCATTTTCAATCAACATTTTCACAAAATATGTTTTACCACTGTTTGAAGGACCTGACACAATTAGACTAAAAGGATGTTGTAGTCTAAAATCAAAACCATCAGTCTCCCTAACAGCCATGGTATGGTAAAGTTCTCAGATCAGGAAAAACTCTGTGTATCGTGTACACGACTTGAAGTCTTGCAGCTAATGTTTTTTTTTTAGTTCGAAAGCCTTTTTATTTCTCAGATACTTAAATTGTCTCCTATTGTTAGAATAGTAGATAGGGTGATATCATCTCAGCTTAAATCCCACAATGCCCGACGCTCTGTGTTGCAGTATAAAACCGGAAAATGGTATGGATGTGATGCGCTGTTTGTCATGGAAAATGACACTACACAAACTATTTCTTTTAACTCATCGCCATCTTTGTGAGTGGACTGTTTTGCTCAACCTAAATACATGCTTAAACACAGGTGGAATGCATTTGGTTTACTCTCTTTTCAACCGGGTCATCCCGTCTTGCGTATGTGTGTCCCCCTTCGGTCAGTGACGTCACTACGCAGGAGGAGTGCCCCGTTCTTGCAGATCGGTTATAAAGGAAGGAGAACCGCATGTATTTGAAATATTTGTTACTAATAGTTTTAAAACAAGAACGATAAATAAACACTCGCGCACGCATTGCAAACATCATGTGAGAGACATCTGTTTTGTGTTCTCATGCATAAATCCGTCCCTCTCACTAATTATAGGCTACCGTTTGCTCCTCGTAAGATAAATATCTGATATTACGTTGATCAGACGGATGTTAGGTTTTCTACATTCAAGATTCGCTCTTTCAGCGCAGGCCGACAGGCGCCTGCTTTCAACAGGTTGACAGCCTTGTGTTTTGGTGTTCTCATGCATAATCAGTTTAAAACAAGAACGCTAAATAATTACACAATTATTATTTTGTAAACATCTTGTGAGAGCCATCTGTTTTTGTGTTATATGACAGTTTAACCACTGAGTTAAATCTCGTTGTGTAGCTCCACTGTCAGAGTTTGCCTCCTTTTCTTCCCACAGTCAGCACATATTAATATTAATTCCACTAACCATTTACAGACAGTTGTAAGCGTTTGAAGGGATCGGATATGGCGCTTCCTCGCACAGACCACATTTCAAGTTGATTGTGATTTATAAAGGAACAAGCTTACAAGGGTGCATTTGCAGGTTTCTGGGGACGTTTTTATAATTGAGACCCCTGTTCTGCATCACCCACAGGTCTTTACAGTCCCTGCTGCCATACAGGTGGAGTTTAAAACAAGAACGAAAAATAACACTAGTCTATTTCATTGTTGTTTACAACAAGTTACGGGCTATTTCTTTTAACTCATCACCATCGTTGTTAAGTGAGTGGATTGTTTGTGTAACCTAAATACACGTTTAAACACAGATGTAATGCATTTGGTTTACTCTCTTTTCAAACAGGGGAATCCCGTCTTGCGTGGGCTATGTGTGTCCATTTGTAAACATTGTGAGCCATATCTGTTTTGCGTTCTCACGCATAAATCCATCCCATCACTTACTATACCGTTTGCTCCTCGTAACATTTAGTCTATGTGATGCGCTGTTGTTATCAGGTACTACTGTATCCCACAATGATAAGAGAAAGCATCTACGCTCTACTTTCAGTTTTATCCTGCAATACCTGTTTAGTCTGACATCAGGGTCTATGCTGAGTTAGACAGCGGCTAATATACAACCGCGTTCGCACCTTCATGTCAAACCGACAGCTGTCTAGCTGTGATCCCATCCTATTCTCCCACACACATCTGATTTTTTGTTACTGAGAGTTTAAAACAAACAAAAGATAACACTAGCCTATCGCTTCCTAATCGAGCCAAACGATGGTATGGATGTGATGCGCT
>NW_024040177.1:0-7467 GCF_014851395.1 Micropterus salmoides
GTGAGCCATGTCGGTGGAGTTGCAGCAATAGAGAGTCTTTACTGAAGCAGGCCAGCAGCCGCGCCAACATTGTGTGGAATGGTGAGCCAGAGAAGTCAAAACATGACCACATTGTGCAGCTACACTGCTTTGAAAAAGTTAAGAAGACCCTGCAGTTAAGAACTACTGATTTTGTCAGCTCAGACTGCTGAAGAGCTGTGTCATTTGTTCCGACATGGACTATCACTCTTGTGATGGAGGACGGGAGCGACGGCATCAGGTCCTGGAGTTTTTATAAAATGTCAGCCGTGGTGGCACCGGGGAAGCAGTGAGTGGTAGCGTTAAAGAAACGGATGTTTCTGGTTATGGAGAAAAGAGGACGAGGAGATGCCGGTTGTGGGGTTCCAGAGCAGGACTGAGCAGAATCTGCTTCTACACTGTGTGCGGACTGAGGATGGAGTGTGTGTGTGAGCACCGGAGTGTCGTTAGACAGGGCTGCATAGCGGTTGGAGAGGCCGATGTGCGGAGGAGAGGCAGCCCCATCCGAGCCTCTCTTGCAGCCACGGACCACCACTTCAGCCAGGTTGACTGATGCTTCGGAATCGAGCAGGATGAAAGCCTGGGAAGGCTAGAGGGGTCCCAAAACACGGTGTCCTGGATGTTAGCGGTTGCGCTAAGAGAAACAATCTGTTTGGCTTGTACTGAAGCTGCATCCATAAAGCCAGTCAGCAGGGAATCTTGCGCTTTGAGTTCCTCTGAAAGTCGTCGGATATCTTCCATAAGGTCAGCAATCTTCTTGTTCGCTTTCTTAAGGAGTGTGCAGTCCTCATGGGGCAGAGTTATTTCGGCTATCATAGTCACCGGAGCTTTGTTGCGATCAGTAGCGTTGATCGCGTTTTTACGGTCATCTAGCTTAAAATCCATGTCGGATGACTAAAATCCTTAACCCACGTAAAACTTAAGTTAAAAACTTAAGTTAAATAAGAAGGATATAAAAAAGGTAACGAAAAAGAATGGATTAAAACTGGATAAAAGTTCGGTTTAAGACGGAGCTGTGATTAATGGGTGTGTATTGCGTGAGTTAGAGTGGGTGACATCATCGCTAGAGGGCAGGCATCTTGAAATTTCATCTTAAAAATTTCTCTTTAACTCGCTGCCCTGACCACAATTTTAACTCTTCAAACATCATTTCATACTAGAAATGTAGGTATTTTTGTTGTGGTTCCTCACATGTGCTTATCAAATCCCTCGGACTTATAGATTTGGCGCTATGCCCTTCCAAAGGACAAGAGCGCCAGCCAACTCCTCCATAGGCTGCCATTATAAATTCTCCTCGAGCTTTAAACTTTACTGAAAGGGAGAACACATGTATGTATAACTGTGTGTCCCAGCAGGCGCACAGACACACACACACGTTAAAGGAGACTTATTAGGCTTCTTATATTTTCTGTCTTATCTATAATGTTACAGTGTCAGATGTTCATGTTAAACGTGGCCAAAGCTCCACTCTTGGCACTTAATGATGTCATACAGAGCTAGTTTTCCATATATGGTCATTTACCTGCAGCCTCAATAACAACTGGCAACTCCTATGCTTAGTTTGTCTCTACCGCTGAGAGGCATAATCATCCTGCTTCAGGATCTTGGCCAATCAGAACACAGTGGGCTTTTGGAGAGGGGGGGGGGAGCTTAAAGAGACAGGAGCATCTACTGCTTGTTTAAGAGGCTGAAATGAGAGCTTGCATGAAGTTTAGCAATCCAGTTTAGCATCAGCCTTCAACAGCCAGCATTCACACCGAAATTTCTCTGGAAATTGCACTAGTTTCATGTAATGTTTTAAAAAGAGAAAAAGCAACACAACTTAATTAGCTGTTGTAATGTTTAAAATAATTAAGCCGAGCATTGTATTGATGCTTGGGCTACATGTTTAATGCGGTTGCCTAGTGCCTGTGTCGGACAGCTCTCCTACGTCTGCTGACAGCAGAGAATCTGCGAGGTCTCCTGGGTCTGCGAACAGGGCGAGAGGCGTGCATGCGTCTGCGTGGCGTTGTCAAAAAACAGCTTGCTGGATGAAACGGCTTCTATTTATAAACTCACCGTGGCAACATCTGTGATGTCACTGATGCTGTCACAATTTCTTTGTGACAAATGCTGAGTCAACCATTCGTGACATCACTGTATTCCATGATGTCACTGACAATGATGTCATTAATGATGTCACAATTTCTGTGATAAATGCTGGCTCAGTGTTTAATGATATAACAGGGTTTGATGATGTCACAGATGATGTCACATCATTGGAATCCATGATGTCACTGATGATGTGACAACTCCAGTGAGACAATCGATTACATCATCAAAGGAACTTCATGATGAGGCTGATGTAATGAAAGCCTCCCATGAACGCTCCAGATTCTTCATCAGTGTTTATGCGGCTTCAGGTTTATTTCTTTTTTCATGTAATGTTTTAAAAAGAGAAAAAGCAACACAACTTAATTAGCTATTGTAATGTTCAAAATAATTAAGCTGAGCGTTGTTTTTATGCTTGGGCTACATGTTTAATGCGGTTGCCTAGTGCCTGCGTCGGACAGCTCTCCTACGTCTGCGGACAGCAGAGGACCTGCGAGGTCTCCTGCGTCTGCGAACAAGGCGAGAGGCGTGTCTGCGTCTGCGTGGCATTGTCAAAAAACAGCTTGCTGGATGTAACGGCTTCTATTTATAAACTCACCGTGGCAACGTCTATGATGTCACTGATGATGTCGATTGATGACAATCGATTACATCATCAAAGGAACTTCATGATGAGGCCGATGTAATGAAAGCCTCCCATGAACGCTCCAGATTCTTCATCAGTGTTTATGCGGCTTCAGGTTTATTTCTTTTTTCATGTAATCAAACTCCAAGTTGTTCGGCTCAATGGGAAATGGGGTGCTATTACTTTTGTCATTGATCCCTTGAATACTTTCCAAAATATTCAAGGTTTTCCAGGAACATTTTCCCGTTCTAAGTGAATGGAGAGACTGTCAAAATCCTCCTCATACCTACTCCACTTTGAAAGCTCACCAGTTCAGCATTCTTTCAGCTACAGACTTGATTTAAACTGCAAATTGGTCACAAGAAGTTACGCTATTAATGATGTATTCAGCGTTTTGATATATTTTTATGGTTTGTTCACTGTTGCTGTGGAAGTTTTATGCTGATTAAAGATCAAAGGACTGGGTCCTCTGTTCTGATTGGTGGACTGAATTTAAGCTATTTTCTGCACACCTGTTTGTGTCCTCTTCACTGAACACATACACAGGCACATTAATACACTGACAGACACAATTTTAACTCTTCAAGCATACACACACAAAAACACACACACACACACAGAGCCCTCAAAGCATGGAGCTTTAAACTTTACTGAATGGGAGAACACATGTATGTATAGATGTCTATTAAGATTCTCAGTCATCCAGGTCATAGTTATCTAACAAAGGTTAAAATCAAGGGCAACTGGACTTGGTTGAAGATACTGGAAGACGTTTCGTCCCTCATCCAAGGGACTTCTTCAGTTCTGACTGACTGGCAGGGAAACTCAGCTATTTAACCTCAGTGGGGTCGTTGGCCCGGGTCATCGATACCGCTGGTTCGTTAGTGTTCCTTGTTGCTGTGACGACAGTCGTTACAGTCGTTAAGACTACCTGTGGCCAAGACTGAACGACCATCGTTGGTATCTTCACCTGAGGCCAATAGTTTACGTTTGTTGAGTTTCCAGCCAGGAAAATTGCAGACTACAGGAACCATCTACGATTCAACCTGAGATGCCGACAACACAAACTTATTCCCAACAGCCTACACTTAGGCTCCACGGTAAAAGGACACAGATCCGGAATAATCCTGGAGAAAGCACAACACCAGCTACTGAACGAGAGAGTGAGACAGATACACTTCACAATTGAAGCCCTGAACAAAGAAATGGACAACATACACCACAAACTAGAAACATATCTGCCCAGTACATCACTGGGAAAGGTCATGGACTTCATCAAGAAAGCACAGCTATCTCAGCACAACAAGAGCAAAGAAAGACAGACCCGGAAATTCCAAAACCTACAGTCCAGAGCGAGCTGCACTAACAGAACAGGAGAATTGTCTTGGAGGAGAAAGGACAATAACCCCACAACACTTGAAACAGACAACAGATGGGTGAAAAACTTGTCAGATAGGGAACTCACCCAACCAGAGAAAGACGTTCTGGCCAAAGGACCCGGGCCAACGACCCTACTGAGGTTAAATAGCTGAGTTTCCCTGCCAGTCAGTCAGAACTGAAGAAGTCCTTTGGATGAGGGACGAAACGTCTTCCAGTATCTTCAACCAAGTCCAGTTGCCCTTGATTTTAACCTTCGTTGGATACATGTATGTATAACTGTGTGTCCCAGCAGGCGCGCAGAAAGACACACACACACACACAGACACACACACGTTAAAGGAGACTTATTAGGCTTCTTATATTTTCTGTCTTATCTATAATGTTACAGTGTCAGATGTTCATGTTAAACGTGGCCAAAGCTCTACTCTTGGCACTTAATGATGTCATACAGAGCTAGTTTTCCATATATGGTCATTTACCTGCAGCCTCAATAACAACTGGCAACTCCTATGCTTAGTTTGTCTCTACCGCTGAGAGGCATAATCATCCTGCTTCAGGATCTTGGCCAATCAGAACACAGTGGGCTTTTGGAGAGAGGAGGGGGGGAGCTTAAAGAGACAGGAGCATCTACTGCTTGTTTAAGAGGCTGAAATGAGAGCTTGCATGAAGTTTAGCAATCCAGTTTAGCATCAGCCTTCAACAGCCAGCATTCACACCGAAATTTCTCTGGAAATTGCACTGTCTAGTTTCATGTAATGTTTTAAAAAGAGAAAAAGCAACACAACTTAATTAGCTGTTGTAATGTTTAAAATAATTAAGCCGAGCATTGTATTGATGCTTGGGCTACATGTTTAATGCGGTTGCCTAGTGCCTGTGTCGGACAGCTCTCCTACGTCTGCTGACAGCAGAGAATCTGCGAGGTCTCCTGGGTCTGCGAACAGGGCGAGAGGCGTGCATGCGTCTGCGTGGCATTGTCAAAAAACAGCTTGCTGGATGAAACGGCTTCTATTTATAAACTCACCGTGGCAACATCTGTGATGTCACTGATGATGTCACAATTTCTTTGTGACAAATGCTGAGTCAACCATTCGTGACATCACTGTATTCCATGATGTCACTGACAATGATGTCATTAATGATGTCACAATTTCTGTGATAAATGCTGGCTCAGTGTTTAATGATATAACAGGGTTTGATGATGTCACAGATGATGTCACAATTTCTGCAATGGAAATGATGGTTCAATCATTCATGACATCATTGGAATCCATGATGTCACTGATGATGTGACAACTCCAGTGAGACAATCGATTACATCATCAAAGGAACTTCATGATGAGGCCGATGTAATGAAAGCCTCCCATGAACGCTCCAGATTCTTCATCAGTGTTTATGCGGCTTCAGGTTTATTTCTTTTTTCATGTAATCAAACTCCAAGTTGTTCGACTCAATGGGAAATGGGGTGCTATGACTTTTGTCATTGATCCCTTGAATACTTTCCAAAATATTCAAGGTTTTCCAGGAACATTTTCCCGTTCTAAGTGAATGGAGAGACTGTCAAAATCCTCCTCATACCTACTCCACTTTGAAAGCTCACCAGTTCAGCATTCTTTCAGCTACAGACTTGATTTAAACTGTAAATTGGTCACAAGAAGTTACGCTATTAATGATGTATTCAGCGTTTTGATATATTTTTATGGTTTGTTCACTGTCGCTGTGGAAGTTTTATGCTTTTTCGAACTCTTTTCAGAGTTTTTAATAATAATAATAATCCTTATTTGTAGAGCACTTTTAAAAAACAAGTTACAAAGTGCTTTAACAAGTGTAAAGAATAATACAAAAAAACAAGATAAGAGCATGAAAACATTGAAAAGACTAAAATACAGATTAATATAAAATTAGTAAAGTACAATCAAATAAAAGGGATAAAATAAAGTCAAATAAGATCGGGAAAGGTTCTCCTACAAAAGTATGTTTTAAGAAGGGACTTAAAAGAGTTCACTGACTCAGCCGACCTGATTTCCTCGGGCAGGCTGTTCCAGAGCCTCGGGGCCCTGACAACAAACGCTCTGTCCCCTTTAGTTTTCAGTTGAGACTCTGGAACAGACAACAGACCTCTGCCCGAGGATCTCAAGGTACGTGCTGGTGCGTATGGGACTAAAAGGTCAGAAATATAACAAGGCGAGAGGCCATGAAGAGCTTTAAAAGTGATCAATAGAATTTTAAAGTCAATTCTAAAACATACTGGGAGCCAGTGTAATGAAGCTAAAATAGGGGTAATGTGGTCATATTTCTTTGTTCTGGTTAAAAGCCTGGCAGCTGAGTTCTGGACAGTCTGGAGTCGATCAATAGATTTTTGGGTTAAGCAGGTGAAAAGGCTCTTGCAATAATCCAGGCGTGTTGAGATGAAGGCGTGTAAAATGGTCTCGGTGTCCTTAAAAGTTAACATAGATCGAATTTTAGCTATATTTCTAAGTTGATAAAAACATGATTGAACAAGCTTTGTGGTGTGCTGCTCGAAATTTAAATTACTATCAAACCAAACACCAAGGTTCTTTGCCACATGCTTAATGTGATTTACTAGGGAACCAGCAGATGGCAGTATTTGTTTTGCCATCTGACCAGGATTTCTGTTTTGTCTGAGTTCAGCTGGAGGAAATTATTTGACATCCATTTTTTAACTTCACAAAGGCAGTTGTTCAATGAACTCAGCATTCCAGGGTCTGTGGATCTGACGGGCAAGAATATTTGTGTGTCATCAGCATAAATATGAAAAGAAATGCCATGTTTATGGATAATATGTCCAAGGGGAAGCGGATACAAGGAAAACAAAATGGGTCCTAAGACCGACCCCTGAGGCACACCATATTTAACTGGACAGAATGAGGAGACATAGTTGTTTACAGACACACAAAACTTCCTATTTGACCGGTAGGATGAAAACCATTCTAGGGCAGTACCAGAGATCCAGCCCAACAGAATCCATTACTTTCAGTAAAAATTTTGTAGGTATTACATCAAGTGGGCTGGAGGACACTCTCATTTGTGGTACTGTTTTTAAAAGCTCAGACAAGTCGATGGAATAAAACTGGTTAAAACTCTCTTGTTGCTGGTGAGGGACCTCTGAGTAAGAGGCCGCGGGGGTAATAGAGGCTCTGATTGACACCACCTTATTGGTAAAATAAGATAAAAACAATTCACAGTCATCATTACTTCCAGCTGAGGCACAAGGAGGGCTTGGGTTTACCAGCTGATCCACAGTCTTAAACAGAAACCTGGGATTGTGTTTATGTGCAGTAATGAGTTAAGAAAAATAGTGTGTTCTCGCATCCTTAACCATGTTATTGTAGTTA
>NW_024040178.1:0-10374 GCF_014851395.1 Micropterus salmoides
TTTAATGATATAACAGGGTTTGATGATGTCACAGATGATGTCACAATTTCTGCAATGGAAATGATGGTTCAATCAATCCATGATGTCACTGATGATGTGACAACTCCAGTGAGACAATCGATTACATCATCAAAGGAACTTCATGATGAGGCCGATGTAATGAAAGCCTCCCATGAACGCTCCAGATTCTTCATCAGTGTTTATGCGGCTTCAGGTTTATTTCTTTTTTCATGTAATCAAACTCCAAGTTGTTCGACTCAATGGGAAATGGGGTGCTATGACTTTTGTCATTGATCCCTTGAATACTTTCCAAAATATTCAAGGTTTTCCAGGAACATTTTCCCGTTCTAAGTGAATGGAGAGACTGTCAAAATCCTCCTCATACCTACTCCACTTTGAAAGCTCACCAGTTCAGCATTCTTTCAGCTACAGACTTGATTTAAACTGCAAATTGGTCACAAGAAGTTACGCTATTAATGATGTATTCAGCGTTTTGATATATTTTTATGGTTTGTTCACTGTCGCTGTGGAAGTTTTATGCTTTTTCGAACTCTTTTCAGAGTTTTTAATAATAATAATAATCCTTATTTGTAGAGCACTTTTAAAAAACAAGTTACAAAGTGCTTTAACAAGTGTAAAGAATAATACAAAAAAACAAGATAAGAGCATGAAAACATTGAAAAGACTAAAATACAGATTAATATAAAATTAGTAGCCCGAGGATCTCAAGGTACGTGCTGGTGCGTATGGGACTAAAAGGTCAGAAATATAACAAGGCGAGAGGCCATGAAGAGCTTTAAAAGTGATCAATAGAATTTTAAAGTCAATTCTAAAACATACTGGGAGCCAGTGTAATGAAGCTAAAATAGGGGTAATGTGGTCATATTTCTTTGTTCTGGTTAAAAGCCTGGCAGCTGAGTTCTGGACAGTCTGGAGTCGATCAATAGATTTTTGGGTTAAGCAGGTGAAAAGGCTCTTGCAATAATCCAGGCGTGTTGAGATGAAGGCGTGTAAAATGGTCTCGGTGTCCTTAAAAGTTAACATAGATCGAATTTTAGCTATATTTCTAAGTTGATAAAAACATGATTGAACAAGCTTTGTGGTGTGCTGCTCGAAATTTAAATTACTATCAAACCAAACACCAAGGTTCTTTGCCACATGCTTAATGTGATTTACTAGGGAACCAGCAGATGGCAGTATTTGTTTTGCCATCTGACCAGGATTTCTGTTTTGTCTGAGTTCAGCTGGAGGAAATTATTTGACATCCATTTTTTAACTTCACAAAGGCAGTTGTTCAATGAACTCAGCATTCCAGGGTCTGTGGATCTGACGGGCAAGAATATTTGTGTGTCATCAGCATAAATATGAAAAGAAATGCCATGTTTATGGATAATATGTCCAAGGGGAAGCGGATACAAGGAAAACAAAATGGGTCCTAAGACCGACCCCTGAGGCACACCATATTTAACTGGACAGAATGAGGAGACATAGTTGTTTACAGACACACAAAACTTCCTATTTGACCGGTAGGATGAAAACCATTCTAGGGCAGTACCAGAGATCCCCACCCAGTGCCTCAGTCTGTCTAACATGATGTTGTGATCAATGGTGTCAAAAGCAGCGCTAAGGTCCAGGAGTACAAGGACTGAGCACATGCCTTCATCAGCAGACATTAAAAGGTCATTGGTGACTTTAAGCAGGGCAGTCTCAGTGCTGTGGTACTTCCTAAAACCAGACTGAAACTTTTCAAATAATTTGTTATTTTCCAGTACAGTGAGCTGCTGTTTGGACACAATTCTTTCTAGAATCTTTGCAATAAAAGGCAGTTTTGAAATTGGTCTAAAATTATGTGGGAGGGAGGGATCTAAACCAGGTTTCTTTAAAAGTGGGTTCACGCAAGCCGTTTTAAAATAATCAGGGACACAACCAGTAGATAGGGAGCTGTTGAAAACAGAGATCAAATGGGGCCCAACAGAATCCATTACTTTCAGTAAAAATTTTGTAGGTATTACATCAAGTGGGCTGGAGGACACTCTCATTTGTGGTACTGTTTTTAAAAGCTCAGACAAGTCGATGGGATAAAACTGGTTAAAACTCTCTTGTTGCTGGTGAGGGACCTCTGAGTAAGAGGCCGCGGGGGTAATAGAGGCTCTGATTGACACCACCTTATTGGTAAAATAAGATAAAAACAATTCACAGTCATCATTACTTCCAGCTGAGGCACAAGGAGGGCTTGGGTTTACCAGCTGATCCACAGTCTTAAACAGAAACCTGGGATTGTGTTTATGTGTAGTAATGAGTTAAGAAAAATAGTGTGTTCTCGCATCCTTAACCATGTTATTGTAGTTAATTAATAAATCCTTCAGACTGAGGTAATGGACTTGGAGACTGGATTTTTTCCATCTGCGCTCTGCTTTCCTGCATTCCCTTTTTAGGCTGCGAATGCTGTCATTTATCCAGGGTTGCTTACTAGCTTTAGACGTAGGCCTAACCTTTAGAGGAGCAGTAATATTTAGTGACGACAAGCAGTCGAAGTGATCGACCAGATTGTTGGTGTTGGAATCAGACAGGTGTTGGCTTTGGCTCTGATAGAATGCGCAAAACTTTGAAACACTTTGTTCATTAAAGATGCGAGAACACACGGAGCTTGGTGAGGCGGCATGAGTAACAGGCGAATCGCAGCTAAAAACAATACATCTGTGGTCAGATATGGTCATGTCCACTAATTCCACAGAGGAAATGCTGACACCCAGGGTAAAAACCAAGTCCAGTGTATGACCACGGTTATGTGTTTGCCCTTTGACATGTTGTTTGAAGTTAAAAGAAGTGGCCATATTTAAAAAGTTAGTTGCATTAACATTGTTGGGGTCATCAACATGAATATTAAAATCGCCACAAAGAACAATTCTGTCAAAATTTAAAACCAGAGTAGATAAAAATTCAGGAAGTTCTGATAAAAATCCTCCAGGCGGTTTTGGGGGGCGATAAATTATAACAAATATGACAGGTTGCAGCCCTCCAACTTTAAGAGTGAGAACTTCAAAGGAGTTAAATTCATCACAGCGTACTTGATGACATTTTAAATTTTTTATACACGCTCACTAACCCACCACCACGACCACTGACCCTCGGTTGACTAAAACAATCATATTGAGGCGGACACAGTTCAGCTAGCTGGCTATAGTCATTCATTTGCAACCAGGATTCAGTTAAAAACATAAAATCTAGATTTGCAGACAAGATAAAATCATTTAAGATAAAAGTCTTACTTGAAAGTGATCTCACATTGAAGAGAGCCATTTTAAATGAGTTTGTTCTGGGTGCTGGAGTTGGTGCAGTTGTCCTAATCCTTAAGAGATTACTAATATTTCTGTGTGGGATGTGCACATTTCGGTTTACTGGTCTATGCGTGATGATGACAGCAATAGAAGTCTTTGGAACAGCGCTGGGAGCAGACGGCTTTACATGCCAGCAGGTGGAGACAGTTGTTTGTGGCAGTGAGCCAGAGATCTGTTCAGTGAGCGGTGGTGCGTCCAGGTGTGCTGCATGAATGATTAGTCATTCACGTAAGTCATGTGTGGACCGCACCACATGCTGTATGTGAGCAGCTAACATTTCTGAGCCCCGTTTGTTTGGGTGAAGTCCGTCTGTCTTAAAAAGAGACATTCTTTGCCAGAAAATATTAAAGTTATCCACATAACACACCCGATGAGCCCTGCAGGTGGACTGGAGCCAGTCGTGGAGGCCAAGGAGTCTACTGAAGCGGCCAGCACCGCGACCAACTGTGGGAATGGGACCAGAGACAAAAACAGACTTTCCACACTGCTTTAAAAAGTTAAGAAGACGGTTAAAAACTGATTTTGTCAGCTCAGACTGCTGAAGAGCTGTGTCATTTGTTCCGACATGGACTATCACTCTTGTGATGGAGGACGGGAGCGACGGCATCAGGTCCTGGAGTTTTTATAAAATGTCAGCCGTGGTGGCACCGGGGAAGCAGTGAGTGGTAGCGTTAAAGAAACGGATGTTTCTGGTTATGGAGAAAAGAGGACGAGGAGATGCCGGTTGTGGGGTTCCAGAGCAGGACTGAGCAGAATCTGCTTCTACACTGTGTGCGGACTGAGGATGGAGTGTGTGTGTGAGCACCGGAGTGTCGTTAGACAGGGCTGCATAGCGGTTGGAGAGGCCGATGTGCGGAGGAGAGGCAGCCCCATCCGAGCCTCTCTTGCAGCCACGGACCACCACTTCAGCCCAGGTTGACTGATGCTTCGGAATCGAGCAGGATGAAAGCCTGGGAAGGCTAGAGGGGTCCCAAAACACGGTGTCCTGGATGTTAGCGGTTGCGCTAAGAGAAACAATCTGTTTGGCTTGTACTGAAGCTGCATCCATAAAGCCAGTCAGCAGGGAATCTTGCGCTTTGAGTTCCTCTGAAAGTCGTCGGATATCTTCCATAAGGTCAGCAATCTTCTTGTTCGCTTTCTTAAGGAGTGTGCAGTCCTCGTGGGGCAGAGTTATTTCGGCTATCATAGTCACCGGAGCTTTGTTGCGATCAGTAGCGTTGATCGCGTTTTTACGGTCATCTAGCTTAAAATCCATGTCGGATGACTAAAATCCTTAACCCACGTAAAACTTAAGTTAAAAACTTAAGTTAAATAAGAAGGATATAAAAAAGGTAACGAAAAAGAATGGATTAAAACTGGATAAAAGTTCGGTTTAAGACGGAGCTGTGATTAATGGGTGTGTATTGCGTGAGTTAGAGTGGGTGACATCATCGCTAGAGGGCAGGCATCTTGAAATTTCATCTTAAAAATTTCTCTTTAACTCGCTGCCCTGACCACAATTTTAACTCTTCAAACATCATTTCATACTAGAAATGTAGGTATTTTTGTTGTGGTTCCTCACATGTGCTTATCAAATCCCTCGGACTTATAGATTTGGCGCTATGCCCTTCCAAAGGACAAGAGCGCCAGCCAACTCCTCCATAGGCTGCCATTATAAATTCTCCTCGAGCTTTAAACTTTACTGAAAGGGAGAACACATGTATGTATAACTGTGTGTCCCAGCAGGCGCACAGACACACACACACGTTAAAGGAGACTTATTAGGCTTCTTATATTTTCTGTCTTATCTATAATGTTACAGTGTCAGATGTTCATGTTAAACGTGGCCAAAGCTCCACTCTTGGCACTTAATGATGTCATACAGAGCTAGTTTTCCATATATGGTCATTTACCTGCAGCCTCAATAACAACTGGCAACTCCTATGCTTATTTTTCTCTACCGCTGAGAGGCATAATCATCCTGCTTCAGGATCTTGGCCAATCAGAACACAGTGGGCTTTTGGAGAGGGGAGGGGGGGAGCTTAAAGAGACAGGAGCATCTACTGCTTGTTTAAGAGGCTGAAATGAGAGCTTGCATGAAGTTTAGCAATCCAGTTTAGCATCAGCCTTCAACAGCCAGCATTCACACCGAAATTTCTCTGGAAATTGCACTAGTTTCATGTAATGTTTTAAAAAGAGAAAAAGCAACACAACTTAATTAGCTGTTGTAATGTTTAAAATAATTAAGCCGAGCATTGTATTGATGCTTGGGCTACATGTTTAATGCGGTTGCCTAGTGCCTGTGTCGGACAGCTCTCCTACGTCTGCTGACAGCAGAGAATCTGCGAGGTCTCCTGGGTCTGCGAACAGGGCGAGAGGCGTGCATGCGTCTGCGTGGCGTTGTCAAAAAAAGCTTGCTGGATGAAACGGCTTCTATTTATAAACTCACCGTGGCAACATCTGTGATGTCACTGATGCTGTCACAATTTCTTTGTGACAAATGCTGAGTCAACCATTCGTGACATCACTGTATTCCATGATGTCACTGACAATGATGTCATTAATGATGTCACAATTTCTGTGATAAATGCTGGCTCAGTGTTTAATGATATAACAGGGTTTGATGATGTCACAGATGATGTCACAATTTCTGCAATGGAAATGATGGTTCAATCATTCATGACATCATTGGAATCCATGATGTCACTGATGATGTGACAACTCCAGTGAGACAATCGATTACATCATCAAAGGAACTTCATGATGAGGCCGATGTAATGAAAGCCTCCCATGAACGCTCCAGATTCTTCATCAGTGTTTATGCGGCTTCAGGTTTATTTCTTTTTTCATGTAATCAAACTCCAAGTTGTTCGGCTCAATGGGAAATGGGGTGCTATTACTTTTGTCATTGATCCCTTGAATACTTTCCAAAATATTCAAGGTTTTCCAGGAACATTTTCCCGTTCTAAGTGAATGGAGAGACTGTCAAAATCCTCCTCATACCTACTCCACTTTGAAAGCTCACCAGTTCAGCATTCTTTCAGCTACAGACTTGATTTAAACTGCAAATTGGTCACAAGACGTTACGCTATTAATGATGTATTCAGCGTTTTGATATATTTTTATGGTTTGTTCACTGTTGCTGTGGAAGTTTTATGCTGATTAAAGATCAAAGGACTGGGTCCTCTGTTCTGATTGGTGGACTGAATTTAAGCTATTTTCTGCACACCTGTTTGTGTCCTCTTCACTGAACACATACACAGGCACATTAATACACTGACAGACACAATTTTAACTCTTCAAGCATACACACACAAAAACACACACACACACAGAGCCCTCAAAGCATGGAGCTTTAAACTTTACTGAATGGGAGAACACATGTATGTATAGATGTCTATTAAGATTCTCAGTCATCCAGGTCATAGTTATCTAACAAAGGTTAAAATCAAGGGCAACTGGACTTGGTTGAAGATACTGGAAGACGTTTCGTCCCTCATCCAAGGGACTTCTTCAGTTCTGACTGACTGGCAGGGAAACTCAGCTATTTAACCTCAGTGGGGTCGTTGGCCCGGGTCATCGATACCGCTGGTTCGTTAGTGTTCCTTGTTGCTGTGACGACAGTCGTTACAGTCGTTAAGACTACCTGTGGCCAAGACTGAACGACCATCGTTGGTATCTTCACCTGAGGCCAATAGTTTACGTTTGTTGAGTTTCCAGCCAGGAAAATTGCAGACTACAGGAACCATCTACGATTCAACCTGAGATGCCGACAACACAAACTTATTCCCAACAGCCTACACTTAGGCTCCACGGTAAAAGGACACAGATCCGGAATAATCCTGGAGAAAGCACAACACCAGCTACTGAACGAGAGAGTGAGACAGATACACTTCACAATTGAAGCCCTGAACAAAGAAATGGACAACATACACCACAAACTAGAAACATATCTGCCCGTACATCACTGGGAAAGGTCATGGACTTCATCAAGAAAGCACAGCTATCTCAGCACAACAAGAGCAAAGAAAGACAGACCCGGAAATTCCAAAACCTACAGTCCAGAGCGAGCTGCACTAACAGAACAGGAGAATTGTCTTGGAGGAGAAAGGACAATAACCCCACAACACTTGAAACAGACAACAGATGGGTGAAAAACTTGTCAGATAGGGAACTCACCCAACCAGAGAAAGACGTTCTGGCCAAAGGACCCGGGCCAACGACCCTACTGAGGTTAAATAGCCGAGTTTCCCTGCCAGTCAGTCAGAACTGAAGAAGTCCTTTGGATGAGGGACGAAACGTCTTCCAGTATCTTCAACCAAGTCCAGTTGCCCTTGATTTTAACCTTCGTTGGATACATGTATGTATAACTGTGTGTCCCAGCAGGCGCGCAGAAAGACACACACAGACACACACACACAGACACACACACGTTAAAGGAGACTTATTAGGCTTCTTATATTTTCTGTCTTATCTATAATGTTACAGTGTCAGATGTTCATGTTAAACGTGGCCAAAGCTCTACTCTTGGCACTTAATGATGTCATACAGAGCTAGTTTTCCATATATGGTCATTTACCTGCAGCCTCAATAACAACTGGCAACTCCTATGCTTAGTTTGTCTCTACCGCTGAGAGGCATAATCATCCTGCTTCAGGATCTTGGCCAATCAGAACACAGTGGGCTTTTGGAGAGAGGAGGGGGGAGCTTAAAGAGACAGGAGCATCTACTGCTTGTTTAAGAGGCTGAAATGAGAGCTTGCATGAAGTTTAGCAATCCAGTTTAGCATCAGCCTTCAACAGCCAGCATTCACACCGAAATTTCTCTGGAAATTGCACTGTCTAGTTTCATGTAATGTTTTAAAAAGAGAAAAAGCAACACAACTTAATTAGCTGTTGTAATGTTTAAAATAATTAAGCCGAGCATTGTATTGATGCTTGGGCTACATGTTTAATGCGGTTGCCTAGTGCCTGTGTCGGACAGCTCTCCTACGTCTGCTGACAGCAGAGAATCTGCGAGGTCTCCTGGGTCTGCGAACAGGGCGAGAGGCGTGCATGCGTCTGCGTGGCATTGTCAAAAAACAGCTTGCTGGATGAAACGGCTTCTATTTATAAACTCACCGTGGCAACATCTGTGATGTCACTGATGATGTCACAATTTCTTTGTGACAAATGCTGAGTCAACCATTCGTGACATCACTGTATTCCATGATGTCACTGACAATGATGTCATTAATGATGTCACAATTTCTGTGATAAATGCTGGCTCAGTGTTTAATGATATAACAGGGTTTGATGATGTCACAGATGATGTCACAATTTCTGCAATGGAAATGATGGTTCAATCATTCATGACATCATTGGAATCCATGATGTCACTGATGATGTGACAACTCCAGTGAGACAATCGATTACATCATCAAAGGAACTTCATGATGAGGCCGATGTAATGAAAGCCTCCCATGAACGCTCCAGATTCTTCATCAGTGTTATGCGGCTTCAGGTTTATTTCTTTTTTCATGTAATCAAACTCCAAGTTGTTCGACTCAATGGGAAATGGGGTGCTATGACTTTTGTCATTGATCCCTTGAATACTTTCCAAAATATTCAAGGTTTTCCAGGAACATTTTCCCGTTCTAAGTGAATGGAGAGACTGTCAAAATCCTCCTCATACCTACTCCACTTTGAAAGCTCACCAGTTCAGCATTCTTTCAGCTACAGACTTGATTTAAACTGTAAATTGGTCACAAGAAGTTACGCTATTAATGATGTATTCAGCGTTTGATATATTTTTATGGTTTGTTCACTGTCGCTGTGGAAGTTTTATGCTTTTTCGAACTCTTTTCAGAGTTTTTAATAATAATAATAATCCTTATTTGTAGAGCACTTTTAAAAAACAAGTTACAAAGTGCTTTAACAAGTGTAAAGAATAATACAAAAAAACAAGATAAGAGCATGAAAACATTGAAAAGACTAAAATACAGATTAATATAAAATTAGTAAAGTACAATCAAATAAAAGGGATAAAATAAAGTCAAATAAGATCGGGAAAGGTTCTCCTACAAAAGTATGTTTTAAGAAGGGACTTAAAAGAGTTCACTGACTCAGCCGACCTGATTTCCTCGGGCAGGCTGTTCCAGAGCCTCGGGGCCCTGACAACAAACGCTCTGTCCCCTTTAGTTTTCAGTTGAGACTCTGGAACAGACAACAGACCTCTGCCCGAGGATCTCAAGGTACGTGCTGGTGCGTATGGGACTAAAAGGTCAGAAATATAACAAGGCGAGAGGCCATGAAGAGCTTTAAAAGTGATCAATAGAATTTTAAAGTCAATTCTAAAACATACTGGGAGCCAGTGTAATGAAGCTAAAATAGGGGTAATGTGGTCATATTTCTTTGTTCTGGTTAAAAGCCTGGCAGCTGAGTTCTGGACAGTCTGGAGTCGATCAATAGATTTTTGGGTTAAGCAGGTGAAAAGGCTCTTGCAATAATCCAGGCGTGTTGAGATGAAGGCGTGTAAAATGGTCTCGGTGTCCTTAAAAGTTAACATAGATCGAATTTTAGCTATATTTCTAAGTTGATAAAAACATGATTGAACAAGCTTTGTGGTGTGCTGCTCGAAATTTAAATTACTATCAAACCAAACACCAAGGTTCTTTGCCACATGCTTAATGTGATTTACTAGGGAACCAGCAGATGGCAGTATTTGTTTTGCCATCTGACCAGGATTTCTGTTTTGTCGTTCAGCTGGAGGAAATTATTTGACATCCATTTTTTAACTTCACAAAGGCAGTTGTTCAATGAACTCAGCATTCCAGGGTCTGTGGATCTGACGGGCAAGTATATTTGTGTGTCATCAGCATAAATATGAAAAGAAATGCCATGTTTATGGATAATATGTCCAAGGGGGGCGGATACAAGGAAAACAAAATGGGTCCTAAGACCGACCCCTGAGGCACACCATTTAACTGGACAGAATGAGGAGACATAGTTGTTTACAGACACACAAAACTTCCTATTTGACCGGTAGGATGAAAACCATTCTAGGGCAGTACCAGAGA
>NW_024040179.1:0-16519 GCF_014851395.1 Micropterus salmoides
AAGAATGCGTAATAACCATAGCACCCTCCTTTTAGGATTCTGTGTAAGTTTAGCAGTCAACTTTCTCTAAACGCAAAAAATGATTTCCCTATCCTCCCCTAATTGCCGATGCAATTTTTTTAACCACAATAAATTCAATCAATTTAAAACTGTCAAATATAACTACTTGATTAAAAACCATTTTTGAATCTTTCATTAGAGAAGAGGTTTATGAACCGATTTAGGAAAAAAAAATTAATTCATCAAAATAAAAGTGAATTGACCCCACTCCTTCTGTTCCAAACACAATGCAGCACATTTGAGTGCATTATAGTTCGGAGGGTGAATGTCTTGCTGTACGAGTAATTTTACTTTTAGTCAACTTTAGACTGCAGGATTGTTGCAATTATGCTCAAAATGTACAAACATGCAAGTAAAGTTTGATGCAATTTGGTTGGATTGTCTGTCTGTCTATAGAATTGCTTCAAATCTAATCTTGTGATGGAGATAAAGACATTAACACTTTCTTTACTTTAAAAACATTGAGGCAAGCACTTTTGGTCTTCTCCCTGATTTCTGTGACCTAAGTACGAGTAAATCTTCATCCATAAAACTGGAAGAATCAGGAAGGAGACTCTCATCACAATTCCCTACATTCCTGCACCTCTCGCTACATTGGACAAGGTAAAAAAAAACGAAACAATGAACATTTGATACACTTTCTTTAAAAGAGAAATACATTAATGATGCTCCCTGACAGTCTGCATTAATCAGAGGGGGCTCCCCCTGAACACAACTCTTTATCGGCCATCGATTTTCCAGTGGGTTTATGGCGAGCGACACACCGAGAAAGCTCGTCGCGGGCGGCTGCTGGGAAACACATTACGGGGCTGTCAGTTGTCTCGCCATGCATCCTGCATCATTCTTTAAGCACATGAGAAGTTCATTATACCACACAGCTCTGATATTATTACACTAGGATATTATGGACTGTGTCCATTGTGCAGATCCTTGGTGGAAGTGTAGCACCATAGACATAAGAGAGAATTCATACATTATCCAAATATGGCTTTAAGTTGATTAGAGAGAAATCTTGCTTTCCACAGAGTTGAATTAAATGCATTTTAAAGTCAAAACAATACTCTTAACTCGACTAAAGCTTTTTTTTATAGTTTGCAGACAAATGATTATTTCTGAACTATTAGTCTGCCATTTAGCCTTTCATAATCACAGTAATGAACTTGAGGTTATAAAATATGTCTAAGACTTTCCCCTACTTCAGCAGCCATGTAGAAGAGTCTGACCAAGTACTGTAGTACCGTATTTGGAAATGAAGGTGCAGCAACAGTTTCCTACATCCTACACGTCCCATGTTGACCAAAATGATTTCTCACCTTAAGACGAGCACGCCGTTTTGATTTATGATGCTTCACAACCACTAAAATTCAATTTCAGCCTGCATTGCACGCTTCTGATTACCCCGTAAATGAGATAAACTGATAGCAATTTATTCAAGGATCCCACCTCTCCTTTCCTTTTTTCTCCTCTCTCTCTCCTGTTCTTTCAACAGGAGACACAACTCACATCCCAGACTTGGGTGAATCCAATATTTAAGCAATACGTCTGTATTCCGGAGCATTCAGCAGAACAGACAAGGTGGTGCTAATAGAAAACCTCTCAGAGAACCATGAGAGAGATAGAAAACAATGTGCGTGTTTGATGACGTGAGAAACATTCAGAATCTGCCTCCTGCAGCCTGATTACTCTTAGATTTCCTCTTCAGGACGTCCAGGAGCAATCTGACTTGGGTAAAGCACTTATTGACGACATTTGATGATGCTTGATAATGCCAGCCATCGCTCATTCACGGCTTTAATGTGACTGTGTAACTCTGCTAGGAGAATCCCATTAAGAGCTAAGTAATGTCAAATAAAACAGAAGTAGTGGACGTCTTGAATAGACTACACTTGAAAACTATGCAAGGAGCTTCAAACTGCTTCTGTACACGCATAGCACGTGCAAGTAACCATGCCAAAACTACAAAGTGATCAGGTCTGAGATTTCACCAGTATTCTGATGTGACCACATACTACTAACAACAAAAACAGCACCACTTATCTCCAAGGTGTCGATGATGTTCACTCTAAACAACAATGTGGTCAACAGACCCATTCAGACTTTAAAGAGAAGCTGTCAGAGACCATGATAAAAAAGCATAATGATTATAAATGCTTAGCCCCATTTAGGAGGCGTCAATGCCATTGTTGTTGTTATCCGGCGTATCAATCTTGTTGATTGATCATCCCGCTCTGGTGACATCAGTTTTATGGCCTCTGAAATGCGTCCCAGTGTTTTCACAATGCCATCCAATTAGGGTACTCCATTCATCACTGGGCTGGAGAATCATTATTAATTGGGTGGAGAGCCGACTGCCACTCCCCTGCTGAGGAGGGCCACGGCTTCTGGAGATCAGGCCATTCAGATGACGGTAAAAGGAATGAGGGCTACGAGGGTGCACTGTGCAGGGGGCCACGTAGAGATACCAAACTACACACCTTTATGTACTTTATAGGCATGTTCAGTTAGAATACATGCTCTTTTTTCATAATGGATGGAGAAATTTGTTGAAGTGGATCACCGAGTCATGATGTGCTTTGTTCAATAAGAAATAAGTGAACGCATAGAGTATAACATGACAATATTAACTCCAAATTTTGCCTGTTTAAGTCTGCCACCTCCTTCTAGCCCCTAAATCACACACTACTGTGGAGGCATATAGACCAACCAATAGGAGTCACTTGTTCACCTCCAAGGACGTGATCTCTCACTAGCTTCCCAACTGCAAAACTACAACCAATTTTGCACACTGAAGAAGTAGCTGAAACATCTAGGGTTTCACTCCTCTATGGCGAACATAGAAACAAATAAATTATTTTAAATAGATTCAGGTGTGCAAACTCTCCTCTTTTTAAAAAATGATTTCTATCCAAATGCAGCACAAATTTTGACAGAATTTCCAGAAAATCAGCAAAAGAAAATGTAAATTAATACACGTTTCCAGGCACTACCGAGTTGGTGGCACAAATTCATCAGGTACTATTAAATCACTGCAGAAAAAGAGGGCACAATGCAATGATGTAATTAAAAGAGTGCCAGGCAAACCTCAAATGGTGGAAAAAAATGTAGAATGACAAATATGGCATTTCAGGTCTTAATTTAAGGGCCTTTACAGTTTCCTCAATGATCCACACAGATCTGACGTTTTTGCGTTTATATGTGCATAAAAACAGGTGGATGGAAATGTGCTTTTTGTTTCAGAAGTTTTGGTTATTTCAAAACTGTAGTGATGAGATTTGTGTTGTACCTTCATTGCCTGCAGATAAGCCGTCTGGCTTCGTGATGCCCGTGCTCTTTTTCCGTCTGTGCTTCTTGCGGTTGGCATGTGGCGAAGGTGGTGGCTCAAGTTTTGGACTTGTGGCGCTGCCCACACTGGAATTCGCAGGATCACTCATTCCATTGGCTGAAAAAAAAAACAACAAAAAAACACACAGACAGACACAATTGTTATTTTTTTATGTTAAATAAATAGGGGTGGTTTGAATTTTTTTTGTTCATCTCTGTTTTATATTCGCTGGCCATGTAAGTTTGACCGTCACAGCTTCAGCTTGGTATCTACCGTTCCACACTGGGTTCAACTTACAGTCCTACTCATAAAAATACACCAAAGCAATTACGCTGCTACAGAAGTCATATTGTTGGGTCATATTTGTTGCTATGATGAACCATAATATACAGATAAGGAACTGCAGATGAAGATTTTTTGTGTTTAACTTGGATTAAAGCTACACAATATATCGTTTTGAGCATTGTCATCGCAATGTGCTCTAGCACAACAGTCACATTGCAGAACGCAAGTCAAATTAACTCAAACACCAACTTTTTTGCTGCTTGATACAAAAGGAAAATTCTTATTTTTCATGACTAGTCTACAAGAGGACTATCAGATGTGACATCATTTACTCCGATTAAAGGGTTCTTGGATACATAGAGTTTGTTGCTAGTGACTGACAAGCAAGCTCTGCATGCACAGCGAACCACCAATCACAGTATTGTTCTTAATCAGTTTATCAAACAACCAAAGTAGGCCCTGCCCGCCTTAGTTGTTGACAACGACTTGAAAATGAGTGATGAATGCTCTTTTATTTTTTATCATTTGTTGAAAATATGTTTAATGCATTAAAGTTCAAGAAAGGATAGTTAGCATTAAAAAAAAGTATTCAGACTAAAAGGACTTTTTTCAGGTTATTTATTTTCTATTTCAATGCATTTTTCCCTTCCAAATCACCCCAATAATTCAAGGATGCTTAATTCTTTTCAAATAGAGCAATTTAGGTAATTTGGTGAAAATTTCTGTATTTTTTCATGTCGCAATATGTATCGCCACTAAGAAAAATATTGCAATGTTAGTTTTTCCAATATTGTGCAGCCCTAATGTGGACTGTTGATTAGTCTGAGAGTAATTGCATTAATTGATTTCAGATGAGGCTGCAAGTCCAGTGTGAAGAAACCGATGCAAGACACATTAATGTGTTACATGGGCAGAGTATAAAATAGTTTTGAAAAATGTGAAACTATTCCTTTAAAAATAAACTAAACTGGCAGCTTCAATTTAACTTAGTACAACTGAAAAAAAAAAAAGGAACATACTGCTATGTATCAAACGTAGGAATCATTTTGAAATGACACTGAGCAATGAATAATGAATGATATTATCAGCAATGAAAGACTCATGCAAAGTCGAGGCAGACTAGAGTTGGAAATGGCTTTGAGTGCTCCAAAAGTAACAATGTGGCTGGGGCTTTGGGTAGAGTGAAGGACAGGTATGGGGCTATCAGTGAACAAATGGTTACCTAAGTTAGCCTGTGGCAAAGCCCTCTATATGACTGTCTGAGAGTGACAGGGGGCTAAGAGCCGGCTTTGTTTCTTGTAAGTGATTTTATAAATGTGATATTAACCTGTGATACCGTTGGGCAAAGGGATAGGAGGAATGGGATGATAGGAGGGGGTTGTCAGCTTGCCATCTTTCTGATTTCCTGACATTTGACATCACTTTCCCTTCTTTCCCCCTCCGGATGCCATTATGAATCTGGGAGCGGGGGCCAGGGGCCTGGGGGAAGCAGGGAGGGAGAGCCAGTAGATGGGCCCCATATTGCTCTCCTCTTACCACCCTGTGTGGTGCTGGCAGCCTCCTCCATTGTCCCCCATCAAAAGCTCATTGTAGTGTGGCAAACTCCATTCATTTCCCTGTGCACCGTCCCAGCCCCAGGGGTGGAGTGCAGGAGGACAAGGGGCTCAGGGATTATTGCTGTTGTTGTTGCCAGTTGCACATGCTATAATGTGCGCCACTGTGCCATTAGCCAGTGTACAACATTAGGCCTAATTCGGTCATTACCTTTAGGGAGATGGGGCTGTCTTGGAGGAGTTAAGATGGGCTCAGCAGGGGACGGAAGATGCTAACGTAGAGGGAGAGTCGAGCTCCGAGGGCCCGGGGATGCATTGTCTGAATGTGAGCAAAATATATAGGCGACAACACCTGAGACACACATTGTTATGTCTGTGCTTGACTTAGAGATTAGTCATTACTGGAAAACATTAACAAATGTGTTTAAAATATCAGTATATTTTAGTTGTTAGAAGATAACGGACCATACTTAGCAGTATGAGAACTAATATTTTAGCATTAATTGTCAAGTGCTACTTGGAAAATAAATAAGAGTGATGATATTCCACCACATTAATAAACATAACATTGGTGCTTGTGCTGGACCACATACATTAAGCTCTCTGGTGTTTGAATGGCAGCACGCAGCCACACATGTAGCAGCTCCTAGTCGAGGCGTCTGTTTCAATTTCCCTGCTCTCTTACAACAGCCCCCCTGAGACGAGTCATTAGCTGGCTCAGACAGCTGGGGGCACAGGGGTCCTCCATGTGCCCCCCCCCCCCCCCCCCCCCCACACCCCCCGTCCTCCCTCCCCACCACACCCTCTGCTACCTCCTCCCTCTACATCCCAGCGTCTGTCCCGCCAGCACAGCTCCGTATGGCGGGTGGAAGACTTGAGCTCCAACGTGACAGCCAGCATTTGTTTAATGTCGCTTGAGGTTAAAGGGGAGGGCTGCCCCTCAGGGCCCCCAACCATGTCATAAACACCTCTAATTATCAATTTCTGCCCCTAATGTTGTGGAAAATGACCCTGGGCCTGCTCATCCTGCACCTCCTGCATCTGAAACATATACAGGGTGATACACTTCCCTTTGTTTGCACCAATCAGGCTTTAAGTAGTCTGTAACATGAAGGAAATGGATAAAAGTAAAGTTCACATCACTAAGCAATAATATCAAACCACCTGAAACCTAATGCTTTATATAATGCAGTCTTTAAGTGGTTCTCAGCTCCAAACTATACATGACTGGTAGATTATATTTCTTAAATTGAGAATTATGAAGTTACAATTGGACTGATTCTGGGAGCAGAGTGTTCACTGTGGCATTATTAGCTAGCTGTTAGTGTGTACGAGGGCCATCAGGACCAAGCTGGGTAATGAAGCGCACTGGGGATCAGGAGTCTCTTTCCCACTCAGCCACGATCACCTGGGCAGCAGAATAGGTATCAGCCTAACCTGTGATTACAGTGTATTACACTCTCACCACGGAGATGACAGTTTAAACATGCTTCAGGATGAAGACTATGGGTGAGACAAAGAGGGGGCTGCTAACAGCTTCCTGCCTTTACCAGTGCAATACTGACAATGAATGAATGAGAATGGAAAAAATGGTGTGAGAGAGAGAGAGAGAGAGAGAGAGAGAGAGAGAGAGAGAGAGAGAGAGAGAGAGAGAGAGAGAGAGAGAGAGAGAGAGAGAGAGAGAGAGAGAGAGAGAGAGAGAGAGAGAGAGAGAGATTTCATTGTTATTCAAGAGGCTCCGGGTGAGGAGCACTATGATTCCACCAGGCCCCTTGACATGGCAGCCCTGCCTGTCCTCAATCAAAGCCAACGGCTGCAATTAATGGCAAAAATTAGAAACAATCACCGCCTCCCCCTTATTATCCTCAATTAGAGCGTACTAATCAAGGCCTGATCGCGCTCTGCTGCTCTCTCCAAACTAAATGTCAAACTTCATTACGGCCTGGCGTAGAAATCAAACGCCCCACATGCTATCACCCTCGCATCAGGAGGCCAAGGTATAAAAAACAGTGCCACAGGAAAAGGCTATCTGTGCATTAACTACCTGTGTCCTCATATGCAAACTTAGAGGACAAAAAGCACTTGTATATAAATAGAACCACATAGCAGAACAGAGCTGCAGCACAAATGTCTCGGGAGGATGGAAAGAAAAACATGATGCAAACTTTTCATGGAGTTCTACAGGTGGGCAACTTGGACAAAAATACTATTGTGATAATTAGGACAGATTAATCAATATATAGTTCACCATGAATTAATCTCTTGATTATTTTATTATTATTGTGTTTTTCCTCATAAAATGTAGGAAAATAGTAAAAAAAAATGCTAATTACGACTCCCCAGAGTCTAAAATTACATTTTCCAATCGCTTGTTTTGTCAAGTCAACAGTCTAAAACCCACAAGATATTCAATGTGCTAACATATAGGGCAAAGAAGAGCAACAAATCCACACATTTGAGAAGCTGGAACCAGTGAATGCTTGTAAAAAAAATGACTGAAGCTTTAATCGATTGTCAAAATTCTTGCTGGTCAACTTCACTATTAAATCAACTACTTGTTCCAGGTCTGCTTCCCACTATGTACAATTCTTTTGTGTTTTAATACAACAAAATTGCATGATTTAAAAAAACAACAACAGTACATTTGTTAGTTGGGACAGATTCTAGCATAATTTCACTTGTTATATTTTTTTTGGAAAAGACAACTGTGAACCAGGATATCTCAAACTTCTTTCTAGAAAAGATAATATTGAATTAATTATTGAATCATTACCCACAGAGATCACTGGTCTACAGAAATCTCTTGCCTTCAGAAAAGTGATATTACTCACACTCTGACCATGACTTAAGTTGTAGTCGTCAGTGAGTCCATCACATTGTACCCATCACATTGTTTGAGCCTCTTGCTTTTAATTCAGGTTCAAAGATTGAGGTGTACACCAAGGAGAGCAGGATCTAAACAAGCATTAAGAATGGGTGTCTTTATGAATGCAAGCAATAGAAAAATTGGGCCGGGATTTAATCAAAAATCTGCGCTCAATATTCAAGAGACGATACTACCTCTGCTTCTGCCTTTGCTCAATAGGTTTACAAATGAGGACATTCTTTAAATAATATGGAAATGGTTACCTGGCTAAGATGCATTCATTCTCCAGTGAATCATCAATCTGCTGTTTTTGCATCTCAGAATCACATTTTATGTTAACCTGCAACCTTCACCAAGGATAATGGAGTGATTGGGCTCGGTTCAAGTCAATTCAAATGGCAAAACATGAGCACCCTTCACTGTGGAACACCCTCTATTGATTATTGAAGGCGCATTAGGATGAAAGATAAGAGGGTCACATTTCAATCAAGTTTATGTTTTCTGATGGTCCAGCCACACTTTACACTACAGATATATTCTGCTGCTATACTTATGATTCCTATCATGTCAGGAGACATAAAAACAAGATATGCAGAGAACGTTTATGAGCTACAAAGATGTTGCTTCTAGTGTACATTATAAGTCTTAAACTGTCTGCACTGACTATGCACTGATTACAGAGACACTCCTTCCCATAGACGAGCAACATATCTATCATTTGACGCAGCGTTTCTACTATTATTTTCAGCTCATTTGCCTCATTCGAGCTCATTTGTGGTTACCTTAAGACTAGCATAAAAATAATTGAAGAAAATAGAATAATGGAGCAAATTGTGGATCTGATTTAGTTGAAGACTGGGTGCTGGTTAATGAGCTATGTTAATATTGAGGGCTTTTCAGTTTACCAAACATGAAAATGGGAAATTCTATGCATCCTTATTTTCACAGCACAATGTTCAGGAATTCCTATTTGTCCTCTGCAGACCGGCCGCCCAACGCACGTTCACAAACATCCAGTATGAAGCTTTTTTTTCCTCTCCCATACACACATTGTAATACAGACGCAAACATGCTCTGTGGAAAAAACTCACATACAAACAGCTACACACACACAAAAATAAATCAGCGAGAACACACACACTCACGCTCATTTATTTGAGGACCCCACGAATCTAAGTAATTCTGCTTTGGGCATGCTGCTGATGGGAGACAGGGGTAGGGGGTGATGGAAGTGCCTGCGTCCAGGCAGAATTGATCGTTTGGCAGCTCCAAATGAGAGACAGGCTTGTCTGTGGAACCACGAGGGCCGTGCAGTTGGACTCCAGCAGCGCTCGTAAAGTGCGCTCTTTAAACTGCCGGGGCCCCTGGGAGCCCATGGGGAGGGGGGGAGCCGCCGCCGTGCTAATGAGAACTACCAGAGTGCAAACATGCATGGAAATGACTGTTATTCTGTTGATGTGCATTTAAGTGCTTTTTTACTGCCAACCACAAAGAGAGGGAAATAACTGGTGATGAATGGTACCCCCAAAAAGCATTCATTTTCCTCTTCGAAAGAAAAGAGAGGAAAACAGACGGGGGTGGGAAGGGTGGGGGGGATAAGAGTATGATGGAAGGTAAAGACAGGATGGGGGGGTAGACATGCATGGTGAATATATCATCTTACTTCACTCAAGTACAGTGACAAGGTGCAATGTGACACAGAGGGAGTAAGTGGAGATGCATCGATGGCAGAAAGTTAACCTTCACTGTTCTGCTCCTCTGAACAGGGAGCTTCTATCAAAGAGCGGCAGCCAAAAGGTCACAACGATCACAGCCCTGATCACCTAATTATGAAAATGAGGCTTGTTCCACCTGTCTAGGAAACTCTGGAAAATGGCATCTCCATCACACCACACGTCTAGATCAGATCCCTTCATTTTCTTTGTATTCACTTTTGCGGTAGCAACGTGTGAATTTAAATTGCACTATGCATGGCGAGGACTTTGGAAGGGATTAAGGGAATGGAGAAGGTAAGGAGTGCAGGCCTTACGTGCTCCGCTGCTAGTACTGGTGTTGATGGCTTCATTCCACTGGTCGGCGCTGGACACAGAGAAGGAGCGTTGGTGCATGCCATCTTTACTGCCACCAAACACCGATCCGCCCGTCTGGAGGGATGTACTACTGTTGGAGTGAGGAGCGCCTGGAAAATAAGTGACAGCACAAGAAAGTGAATCCTGATTTCTCATGTTCTCTGCACCAGTTTGAATTCTACACTTAGCCTGGTAGGGTTGTTTTCTATAAACAAAAAAAGTCTGCAATGAAGTGATAATAGTGTAATTGAGTTAACGGTTTTTGGTCGTTTCTACAGCACTGCAATGCTGCTGCAACCTTATTTGTGCACATCCTTCTGTCAGCCAACCCCCCTCACGCAGGCGCATGCACACACACACACACAAAACCCCTCTCCCTCTGTCTCTAATTAGCCCTTAATTAACAAGATACACTCTGAACGCTAATTATCTCGCCTCATCCCTCTGACTGCCACATCGATCTCCACTGGCGTCAGCAGGCGTCCTCTCCCTAACTTCCAATCAGACGAGCCACGGACGCCTGGCTCTCTTTACTAATTCATGGGCTAGGGTGCGCCATGTGCGGTCCTTCCCTCCTGTTCGCAAGCAGTCGCTACAACACATCCTAACTACTCTGAAAAACACATCGATACACTTCATGTCACCACCAGTCATGTGAGGGGAATCAGATGAACTGGTTAAGCTGTAAAATGCATCAAACTGAGTATAACTGTCATGTAATACAATCATTTGTTCCAAAATTATGTGATTTTATTCTGAAAAATTAGGGTACCATTGACACTAATTAGAACTTATTTTTGTATGAGCTACAAGAAAAAAATTGGTTGTTAAATAAAATTAACCTTCTTAATAAATTAAAAGTTAATTTTCACAGTATTTTTCTCTAAAAGCTGACACAATAACTCATTTAAAAGCTACACAACTACATTCTCAAAACAATACAATTGAATGAGGTAAATAGTCACTGATTTGACATTTCAAGGTAAAAATTTCAGTGGTTTTGTTTTTGGAAAACAAGCCATATCTCTGATTTTCTCAACAATGCTTTCTCATCTTCCAGGTATCACACATCAAGGCCTTTTATTCAATAATCACAAGAGAATATCAGTTTCTGATTGAGGTGACAATAACAGAAAATATAGTGTGTGTGGGTCGTGTGTAAAGTAAACTAAGCGGCACGGGTGCTTGTTAGGATAATATGTCCTACTCATTATCTAGAGTAATAAGTGTATCAAATTCACATAATCATGTCTAATTAGTATCAGTAATTATCTTGTTGGGCCCAGGAATATTAATCTTCAGGTCCCAGAGGGGAGGGAGCACAATCGCAGCAAGAATGGGAGAGAGAGCGAGGGAATCATGCTGAGGAGCACTGACTAAATTAGCATGCTGAAATCAGAGCGGAGGAGGAGGGGGAGGCAGAGCAGAGGAGTAGGGGTACTGAAAAGAAAATATCAAACTTTGTTTAGTTTTTTTTTAAAGTGATGTCTGAATGATACATACGATAAGCCATGACTTATATAGAAATGCTTTTGGTTGCTTTTGTTTTAAAATGCATTTTACACCCCCCCCCCACACCCCCACCCCACACACACACACACACACAACAGTACCTACTTGCAAATATAAACGTTTAATCACCTCATTGTTTAGAAGTAATTCTTTATTATCTTTTATACTACAAACATCAACATTTTTTATTTCCAGTGTGTAGTTTGACTATTTGACCCCTTAAAAAAGAACCAAAAAAAAAAAAAAAAACTGATAGATAACTACAAAGCAACTTCGATTGATATTTAAAATTCAACAATCACGTCTAATTGTCAAATTGGATGCTAATGATTGATGAATTATACATGGCTGTATCCATTAGTCCCCAGAGACCACTCCTGCATAAAGGGGAGGATAATGTAATTACAGTGGAGAAATAATCAGCTTGTGGCATTAAAATAGCACTGTATTCACAGCTCCAGCCAGGCCTGACTAGTACGTTTTACAGATTTAGCAGTGGCACTACGGTGGACTGACAATGGTGAACCTCACAACTGCAAACTGAGGTCTACAGGATTTGACTGAACACTGAATGCTACCAACTTTAGTGCTCTGAATGTCAAATACAAATACATCAAGCATTATTGAATTCTTTAAAGCAATACATGTTTAGAATATTAGATTATTTGGGATTTATTATTATTATAGACCGAAAAATAAAAAACTATGACACTGCAGAGCAACAGGAGTAAAAAAGTTAAACTGTTAACTTTATAGTGCAAAAACATTAAATGCTGTTTCATAAAGGCCCTTTGCATAAAAAACATAATTTTGATGATATACATCCAACCTTATTCTGCCTGTTCTCTATTGATGATCTTTTTTTTTGTAGTAAAAATTGAACAGCGATCAAGCCACTGGTAGAAACTAAATAAGCACATTTACTCAATTAGTGTACGGGTACAATTATAAGGCTTGAGCATTTCTACTTTTTGCCACTTTCTACTCCACTATATTTCAGAAGGTAATATTGTACATATCACTGTACTTAATTGACAGCTTTAGTTACTTTGTAAATTAATTTAATTTTACATACATGAAATACATTTGTTTTTAAAAATAATATCAAATTTATAAATTAAGCTAGCAACAGAATAAAGTCCACCTCAGCGAGCTACAACATTAAACTGCTTCTTCGTTCCTACATTTTATGCATCAGCAATAATAATAATGATCTGATAATGAATAATATAACACTGACAGCAGCCATTCTCTTGTATAATGAGCACTTTTACTTTTTATACTTGAAGTACATTTGATGATAATACATCTGCAATTGTACTTGAGTAAAATTTTGATGAAGGTCTTTCTATTACTTAAATAAAATAAAAAAAATCTGAATACTTCTTCCACCACTGCATCTAGATACTGTAATTAAAACCATCATTACCATTACCACATAAGAGGATAGTCCTGTTCAGCTAAATTCAAAGTGATACTTATCTTATTAAGCAGGTTACAACAATACATTTAATTTGAACTCCTGTGCAAATTCTCATTACTTTGCTTAAACTTAAAAGTACAAAGAACCATTATGAATTATTTCTTGCTAACTGTATCACCATGTGTATAAAGAGATAACAAAAACCACATAGGCTATCCAGGGCTGGGGTGTTAAGTAGAGGCGATGGATTAGCAGGGAGCAGCGCTGCCTTGCTTCTCATTTCTCTTTAGGCTGGGGCGTCAGTGGGTTGATGAGCCGTGACGAGGCTTGACCCCTCTGTGGAGTTGTTGCCATTATGTACAAGAAGTGGGATAATGAAGCATTCATGGTAATGTGGGCTGGGCAGCACATCATCTGCGGCTGTGTGTAATCTACCACCATCATCCTGACCAACGCCCAGACGTCCCCATCCACCCCTGATACTGCTGCTGCTGCCGCACACAAGTCACTCAGATGTTCATATTCATACCTATTTTTTATTCATAAAAGCTGTATGCATTTAAACAACTTCACCATTATTTTAAATCTTCCATATGGCACTACCCTACTTTCTTTACATGTTGCACTTTTAGGACAAATTTAGGCCATTCATTTAGGCCTTATAATGTATTTTTGTATTGTTAGAGGATTCTTGCAGGCATTTCCAGCTTAAAATGGCCATTATCTTACATGGTTCCTATGAATTTTATGACCTCTTGATGTAATTTCCTCTTAGATGGTCGAGGTAATATAAAAAAACAACAACAAACAACAACATTAAAGACGGACCAAAAATTTCTACACACAAAACAGATCTTGATAAACTATTACTCTATAGTGGGGATTCCTGACCAGGGGTACATACAGTTGTGATAGGGCACATGGAAAGATTGAGGACAAGCTCAGCTAATTTGGCATTTGTAATATAACGGGTGGCTTTGATGAGTCTTTGGTAATATGGCTGAGGGGGAGCATCAGACAATAAAGGACCCACTACTCTATTGTGTATGAGGCCAGATTGCCCCAGTGTTGGCTACAGAAGTGTCATGTTGGTATTGACAAGGCCTGCTGGTTAGTGAGTACTGAATTCAACAGTACTATAGATTAGAGACAAATTGTGGCACAGAGTAAGGAGGGAATGAGCTACACTTTCATGAAATCTCCACCTCTTCCACATGCATCTCTCTCCCCCACAGGATTGATTCAAAGTGACTGGGCCCATTAATACTTTGATACAATGTATCTGTCGCTGGTGACACGGCAGGATGCGTGTTAACAGGGAGGATCATATTTAAATGGTTCCGCTCAGCACCCAGCAAAGGAATTAAACCTGGCCGTTTGGCAAACTCGTGGGCGCATGCGTTCTCTCATTTACTCTCTGTCTTCTCAGCCTCTCCTCTTCATCTTCCCATCTCCCCCATCCACTCCGCCCCTCCTTCACTCCGTCGCAATCCCTCTTCTCCCAGTGATTATAAAGGTCTTTAGATCTAAGGAATGAATGAATTACCAAAAGCAGAGACAAGGCTTGTGATTTGGACGCCGTGAATGAAAAATTACCCCTTTGTTCCCTTCATCAATTGCACGTCTAATGAAATCAAAATCCCGATCACATAATCAGAAGAGGGTCCTCCACCCAGAGAGAGACCCGATGTGATTTGTAACCTTTCTTTTCCTAAGTGGAGATTAAGGCAAATCTCCCACACATTGTTCCCTGATGCACAAATGGATGGCAACTGAAAATCCTAGGAATGTGTCATTGAGGTGTCCAAGAACAACAAGAGGAGACATTGTTGGGTTAGAGAAAAAAAAATGAACTTGGAGATAAAACAAACCAGTTGGTGCCGTTTTCCCACAACCTGGTCTGGCCTGTTTTTCAAGGCCTTTTGTCTGCCCCAGTGACTCTCCTCAACCCAACGCTCAAGGTTAACAAGTTTGCGGGATGGAACAACCTCGATCCAACGTCCTCTGCTCTGTAAACTCCTACATCTTTCTGCTTTTGACTGATTAACCCATTCAGCAGTGGCAGCGCCTTGGCCAGGTTTAACAGTAACCTGCCTGGCCAGTGCTAATGGTCCCTGCTGACCCGTCTTTGGCACCTTACCCACTCTCAGCCAGTTAGCTTTAGCCTGAGTGATGGAAACGCTGTGCCCATTTCACAGCCAATGAAGGACCCCTCCTCCCTCTGGGGATCACTTTGCTAATTAGTATTAATTACTCTTAATCCTAACCCCTACATCCAATCACCGGCTTCCCCTCTATAAGCCTGCCAGACTCTTTGCAGCCTCCAGGGGCAAAGCTCGCTGGGAGAAGAGCTCTATTTTTAAACTTGAAAGGTGGAGAAACCCTGGCACGATGCTCAGGGCCAAACAGTTTTTTGTTGCTGTGACCCCCACTACCATAGAGGATGAAAAATAACTGGGTCAGTGTCATAGTGGCATTATAGTAAAAGATAAATAAACCAATTTTTTTATATTTCCTTAAACATGGGCATGATGTTTAAACATTATTTTTAATTCCCTGTTTAGTAATTTAGAGAATGAATAGATTTTTCATAGACACTCATTAAATAATCATTGTGTATACTATGAGGCAGCTAATTTGCATGAATGAACTATACAGACAGTAGATAATTAACCTGTTGGGACCCATTTTTATAATTTATTAAAAACTGAGGACATAGAGAATGTGGACAGTAATAATCATTGAGTAACAATTAAATATTATAACTGTGATTTGTTAATCCTTTTGAGTAGTACATAAATTATAAGACGATACTCCATCCTTTCAAATTTAAAAGTGAATTGTAGTATTATGTGGTATTTATTGAATACTACAACTGCAAGTGAAAAGACTTAAAATAGCTTTCTGTCTTAAAAGAACTGGATGTGCTGTGTGGATGTGTGGCAACTTCAAGATGAACATATTTCAAAAAAAGTGTTCACAATCCAGGAATATTATTAACACTGACAAGAGCGGCAAGTTTTACTATCCCTTAACGGGCTCATGAAAAGGTATTTTGTATACCGTTTTCATGACACTGATTACAGTAAACTGCATGAAGTCCGCCTGTCTTACACGCATGTCTCTCTCTCTCACTCTCTAATAAAACATCAACTGTTGTCCATTGTATGTTATAAGAGCCTAATTAAGCAAACACATTGCTCTTACTAGTGTTAAAAGATCCTTGATCATATTTTCAAAGGGTTGGTCACTTCTGCAAACACTCTGGTTTAGTTTTCTGACCACACTCGAAGACTTAACTGACTTGTGCTGTACCATGTTTGTACCAACATATTCCAGTAGAATCACTCAATAAGTTGTGATTGCAGAGGTGTCTGAACCCATAAAATGCATATCTGTATCTTAAACATGAAAACTGCAAAAGAAGCA
>NW_024040180.1:0-19679 GCF_014851395.1 Micropterus salmoides
GTTTTACACAGAGCAAGCGAGCCACTTAGAAGAGACTAGGGCTCTGACACCTCTGAGACTTTAGAGCGAAATGTTAAATAATAGGCTAAAAAGGAAGGTCCTTTGTGATTCTTATATGCTAGCACGAGTGAATGGCAGTCATCCCATGCTGTAAACTGCACTATTGCAATGGTGTAAGAAGTATTCTGATCCTCTACTCAAGTGAAAGTGGCAATACTACAGTAGAAAAGGACTCTATGCACTCAACTAAAGCTTCAATTTTGGTTGAGGGCTATTTGTCTTAATCAAAATCAAACCTTGAATCGGATTTGATATCAAAAGGCAACTCATGCACTGTAGTACTGTAGTGTACACAATCAAAATAATCCATTGTCCATTCAGATATTTTGACATTTTGCAAACAAAGAACAAACAAACCACGACTCCAGCTGCTTCTTTTGCTCAGCTAAAACACCACAGGCCCACCCAGGTGCATGTTGGGTAATTTAATCTATAACAATGTATCAATAGGTTTTAAAAAGTCATTATAATTGTTTATTTATGTGAAAATACTAATCTGTAAAGGAACATAATGTAAAATGTAGTGGGCTACAATATTTCCATGTAAAAAGTAATAAAGTAGACATATAAGATAACATGGCTCCTAATGTAGTTATTTACATGCCACCGCTGCATTATAGCACAACAATAAGGTAACTTTGACAAAATAAAACTGAGCATTGCAGACGCTGAGTCTCATGAGAATGTTACCTAACGAGGAAACAGAATTAACACAGAATGTTTTCCATGTAGGTCACAATACAGATATAATATTAAGTGCTTGTGATTGACATGAGGGAGCTGGTGATATCATCTCCTCTGTCACGGTGAGCAGAGTCAGATTGGCTTTTAGAGGAAAGTTGGAAAGGTGACTCTCTGCCCGTTACACTCATGAATATCTGCTCTGATTTAAGAAGAATCCAAGTTAAAACATGTCACAGTGAGATTTCTTGTGGGTGACATGTTAAACATTATTTCTCATGCCATAATTAATCCGAGTGGTGTTACAGTAATTATTACAGCGGCAGGAACAGTAAGCACAGCATTGCAGTATATGTACTGATACATATTCATGTGAAAAGTGTGGCCAGCTGTCTACCTGAGGAGTCTGTCTGGAAAGCTGACTGTTGTCTGGCTCACTGTGCAGCTTTTGTTTATTCAGTTCAACACTAATTGAATCACTGAAGCTCTGCTATTTCAGGTGAAATTGCTGTGGCTTGTTAAATTTCCCAATGGCAAAAATAACAAGTTTATATCTCACAACGACTGGTATCTGGTTGATCTGCTGACGTGTCCCATTTCTCACCAGATCCATGTGGATTTTAACATGAATTATTCAGGAAATAGTGACGAAGAAGGAATTCACAAATTAGATTGCAGTAAATAAAGATTTCTATTTGTATTTTAGTGGTTTAAAGTTTAAATTTAGATCATATAATCTGGCATTTCTACATTTCAGGTAGTACTGTGGAGATACAAGTTCTCCCAACTAAAAGGATCATCTGATGATGGAAAAAGCAAGATCAAGTTCTTGTTCCAAAATCAGGACTCCAAATCTATTGAAGCAAAGGTAATTCACTTTGAAAGATATGTTTTGTTGTATGTCAAGGAAAAAGGTTATTCAACAAGAATTTCAAAGCAACAAGGTAATAGAAAATGAATTGCTTACATATGACTTGGGTATTGATTATTTTTTTTTCTCTCTCTTTCAGGAGCTGGAGTTCTCAAACCTCTTTGCGGTGCTTCACTGTATTCATGCTTTTTTTGCTGCCAAAGTTGCTTGCCTGGACCCGATGTTTGTGGAGAGCCAAGGCAACGCGACTACCACTGGGTTTCCCTCTCTTTCCAGTATCTCATGTAATTCACAGACACCGAAACTCAAATATGCCACTTGACAGGCACTGCCCTCCCCAGACCCCATCTAGAAGGACTCTGCACTTTGTAAAATGGTGGCCAGGACAACTTGAAAATGCTCGAATTATGGCATTATGGAGGGCAGCTCTATACAGTGATTAAATAAAAGTCCTCCTTGGGAGTGATATACTTGATACCTTGGAAGACCATTCGGGGGGATTTCTGGAATAACTGTGGACCTAAACATGAACCTCTACTTTCAGAAACATCCCAAAAAGACTACATGGACACAAAATGTGTGATTAAAAAATGTTTTTCAGTGAATGTGTTCTTCTTTTGTTCCTCAGACATGCTTATAATCAACACATCACAAAGAAAAATGCAGTGCTTTTCCCCCAAGGTTCTAATTTTATTCAAGATTTGAAGAGTTAAATCAAAACAGATTTTTAGTCTTTTTGTTCCACATCAGACAGTACATCACTTGAATTTCTGCAAGGATTTGTCAGGACACTGGATATTATGATAATATGATAGTATGAAGACGCTTTCTATTTTATGTATTATTATTTACCTACATTTATACTTCAATTAGTAGTTTTAATTAGATTTTCCACTGGAGTGTGTTAGATTCTGACCAAAAGCTAAATGGCAAAATCAATTTGATTCTGAATCAAAATTTTGACTAAACTTAATTACACAGACGTTTGCTGGCAGCATTGCTGGGTGAAAGGACTCCTTTAGATGGGTTTGTGTATGGATATACTGAATGACCTCATTTATTTCTCTCTGTATATGACACAGACCCACAGGTTGAGGTCAGAATATAACTATTTCCTGGATAAGTGTATCCATTAAACGCTGTATGAAAGTGTAGTTTTTATTGTATGAATGAAGAATGACACCAATAATAAACAGTTTCACCATCCACACAACCTTAATCTGACAATACCACTCTAAACATGATTAGAAACACTTCATCATAGGATTTTGTTTTCTCCAAAAGTTGATTCTGTAAATAAACACTGATATTCAAATGAACTCAAAGAATTATGAATTATCGCAATTACTTGAGGGATTACTAGTAGGGATTACAGCATTTATTAATTTGATGTGCACCAGAGACAACTAGATAGATAGCGCATAGCCTTGTGCTCTTTGCTCTATGGACCAATTCAGAAGAAAAAAATCAGCTATGGTGTATTTTTGGAATATTTTTGACTTCAACTTGTAAATATAATTTTTTTTAAAAACCCATTTCATTGACAATGAGAAAACACACCGCGAGGACAATAAAATTATGTAGCGTCATGGCCTCCAAAAGGTTTTGAGGATACCCCTTTAAACTTCATTCTATATTAAACTGTTTATAAATGCAGCAGAGGGACAACTAAACTATCATATTCAAAAAGAGTTCAGGTCAATTAGCGCAATTAGTCATGCTCTTACCTTCCATTTACAAAGTAGAAGAGGCCCATGGGTAAGTAAACTCTAGAGGATAGCAAATTAAATGGGGTCAGTAAAGTGCTTGGTACTGTGCGGGCTTGTTAAGCTGACATGAGTGTCTGAGGGAGAGTAATGGTGGTGCAGTCTATGCAAAGAAAGTGACTGATGCTTTTGTGCTTTAAAATGATCTTGGTTGCATACCCTTATAACAGGATGTAGAGAGTGAGGTTTATTTTGTTTTGTTTTTGCAGATGTTTTATTAACAAATATGCTGTGTAATAAATTAATAAATAAGACATTTTATAACATGGCTCACTTGTGGTTAGTTTTATTTTTCATGTGTGGGTATTCCACCGATTTTACATATGAAGTTCAGTGTACTGTCATGAAGAGTAATTCACATTTTAGATGTTATTAAAATATATTAAAGTGTGTGAAAATGTCCTCTGATTGCACTAAAAACTGTGCTGTGCTTTCTTACTTACATGGTGCTATTTTGTACATACTGATTTTGCATTTGTTGTATAAATGATTCGTAAGTATACAGCTTAAAATATACTTGACTACCCTTAAGGAACTAGTTTGACATTTTGAGAAATAAGCCTGTTCCCTTTCTTTCTCAGACCGACTGATAACACTGTCACATTTGAGAGTGGTATCGATCTTCTCATCTAACTCTCGCCAAGAAAGTGAACAAGCGCATTTCCCCAAGTATCGACGTGTAAGCAGTACAACTTCAAATATACTTGACTACACTTTGGAGCACTTGACTGTGCTATTTTGAGACACAATTACATAATAATTAAGTCTACTTAAATACACTTACTTTTTGTACTCAAAATAGACAAGAAATAAACCACTCGATATTTACATATTTAAATTATATTAAACATATCTTTTTATATTAACTGTGTATTAATAGTCCAAAAGATATACAGTATATCTGGTGCAGCCATAATAAAGACAATGCTGAGTTTGAATAATTAGATATGCAAAGAATATATATGGCGATTTTAAAGACTTTGGAACAAGATGATTTGAGCAACCTTAACGCTGCATAAGGGGAAATTAAAGGGGAAAACTGTATGTTAAGTAAATTTTATAGGGATATTGTACTATAGATGTGTAACGCACACTCTTGGGTTTGATGTTCAGATAACAGCGTGTTTACTTATGTATGGCTGTTTCACTCTGCACCAAGCATGTAGATGTAACAGTAGGTTATTTGTTCATTGCTCTACCACAGCCTGCCACTAAATCTTGTAAATCTTCTTATAGCTGGATCAACACAAGCTTTAAGTTCAGTGAATTCCTAATCTGAAAGAGTAGCTTTACAATTTCATATTCTATTAATAGAAATATGTAGCGTCATAGCCTCCAACCAACAGCTTCTGTTTCCTTCAAAACATACATCTTGCACCCATGTTCCCTCTTGTTGCTCCTGCAGGCAAAGATCATAGGGATTTGTCAGACATCCAGTATATTTTAACCATATTTGTAATACTTACAGTTTGGGGTTTTATGTGCACATAAGGTCCTGTTTAAAAGTTATCTGTTGTGTCTGGTTATCGGATGAGCAAGTTTACTACATGAGCTGTGATTGAGGTTTATTTGTTCATTATTCTCAATCATTAAATATTTAATTGATCAGCACACACTTTGTAACAGCCAATGCAGTATGTGCATCATCCATAAATGTCAGAGAAGCCAAAGATGAAACAGTAGAAGCAATCTCTCTCTCTCTGTTATCAATTCAAAGCAGTGGTGACAAAAACAACAAAAGGTCATCACAAGCTCAGCCAGGATGCCAGAGTGGCACTTTTACGACTGTTTTTCAAAATTCATTGTCATTTGACTCCTTGACCACGTCGGACATACTTAGGGGAACCAAATAAGATAATAAAAAGAGCAGTTACAATGATTAGAAGAGGCATAACGTGATTGTGACCTTTATTTTTGTGCCAAACACTTACGGAAAAACAACACATTTTCAAAATGAACTGCACACACTATGAGAAATCAACCTAGGCCTGATAAACAGCAACAGAACTGTTTTTTTTTATCTCTTGACAAATGAACTTAATATAAAAGCACAGAATTGGTTATGACTTGGTGATCACCGGGTGCCATTTTTGTATAGTCGACTCTCGTCCACATTAAATGTAATCACAGCAGTCCCATTAACTTTGGTGCAAGGCGTGACCTGAGAGTCGAGGTTGTAGGTCCCCTGCTTTCAATACTTAATGTGCTCTCTGATTAGCAATTACATTTTAGATAATGGTATATAAACTGTTGCATGCCTGTAATTGGTCATGTGGAATTTAATGGATACTACGCAAATCAAATGGGACTATGTTGTTATTGGTAATTATAAGATGAGAATTTATTCCATTATTGCTTACTTGCAAAGCTTTCCGATGAATGTATAAAACAAAAAAATAACCTTACGGAAAATAAATGTTACCTCTTCACACACAAAAACTACTAATAGAATAATCACCCCCTTTTTCAAACTAAATATTTTTCATTACACCAGAACAAAATGAAGACCTATATCACTAATATATCTTATCTATTTAACAGACAGCAGTGGAGATTTGATCTACAGAGTTCCCAGTGTCAAGATACAGTACAGCAAGAGGGCGCTACAACAAATCAAATGCAAATTAAACTGTATGCAGAATAATATAACAACAGATATATATCACTTTTATATTGAATAGAATTATTATCAACAACATTCAACTCAGCTTTTGGAATACTAAATTATGCATTCAAAGTAAGATGAACGAAATTTCCAAGTCTGTGACCATAAAGTAAAAAGTGTGACATCTATCAGTGATGCGTGGTTTCTTTTTTCCACTGTGGAATGTTTTTTTGTTGTTTTTTTTGTTGTAGAAATACACCATGGTTTGGGTTAATTTACTGTGCCAGAAAGCTCACAGACATCCTAATGTGATGGGGTACATTGGCACTTAAAAGCCATCACTATCAGGTAAGTTCTGCAAGCAAATTGTACTTTGATTAAACAGCAGTTACATTACGAGAAGTCCAGTCCTCAATACAAATTAAGCCAAAAAAATGGCACCTCTTTTTTTGTTTTTTGTTTTTTTTTTCCCCACTTGAGGACTGCAGAATAAGGTGCTTTGTTGGACAGTCCTACAGTCCAGGATACAAAAGGCTTCAAAATCCTCAGCAATTCTGATTTGCATTGTTGTGGATAAAAAACAAACTACTGTACAGAATTTTAGATTTGTCTCAAGGCCATCTAATTGATTAATATTATTTAAAAAAAAAAAAATTCTTTTGTCAAAACATTTCTGGACCTGATCACTTGGGACATCACCTCCAGTGACCACTCACAAGATGTGAAGCAAAGTCAGGAACACCCAACACATTTACGGTATATTCATGCATGTGCTCATTATTGACCAACAACTCCCCTTTACCAGTTCCCTCAAAAAGAAAAAAAAAAAAAAAGAGCTGAAAATGTGTACCACCACTGAACACCCGTCATCAATTTTGTCATTATTTCAAACCTCTGATATGACTGATTAAACTAATATACTATTTGCATCAACAATGGAAAGCAAACCATGGAGAGGAGGGCCTACAACACCTTATCATATCAAGTAGGGTGTCAGCTACTTATGAGAAAACACAAGTATGTAAGCACCCTGTAGAAAAAGTTACGTTAAAAGGTGCCCTGTAGAAAATATTATGACCCAATCTAGTCTCTCAGTGATCTCTTTGTAATAGGAAGGTACAAAACGCTTTGACCGTAAACAAAATGTCAAGAAGAGTAATGACGTAAGTGTCCCGTTCATGATTATGCAAGAACGTCTTACTCTTGAACTCAAAATGGGAGTATGTGGCTTTATTTGCTTTTCAGTGTCTTTAGCTCATTTCAGCATCATTAAATCTCCAGATGCTGATAGTAAGTTAAAGCTTCTAAAAAAAGCCGCAATAAAAGTCTTCTTCTTAGCATGATCATATTTTAACAAATATAGTAAGAACTTTTTTTTTTTATACAATTTTTAATCTGCACACTTCTGCAGAAATCCTGACATTGTGATAAAATCTGAATCTCAAAACGGGTTTCTGAAACAATGTCCATTTAGTATACTTTTTACATTGTTTTTTCTTTGATATACAAAATCAAAAGAAAACGTCAACAAAAACTAACAACTTGTGACAATCATAACATTATTATCCAATATTATCTATGACGTCTCTTTCCGTTACAGTTTTGCCATCAAGATTTCATGGAAATAATGCTACATTTGTACTGAAAAGGGTGAAGAAAAGCATTTCAGCTCCACCCGTTAAGAGCGGATATCGAGTGAATCAGTCATTTCTCTCTGTAATACAGCAAGTATGCTTTCAGTGACTCGGGCAGCGGTAAAGCCATTATTTGGTCTCTCAACACGTTCACTTGCTTGAGGATTTCAATGTCGCCAATGTCTCTTTCTTCCTCCTCCTCCACTTCCTTGTGTTCTTCCTCGGGGTGCTCCTCCTCCTCACTCTCCACCATTTGGGGGATGAGCTGGTTGCCTACAAAAACGTAGGTGTTGATGCGTCGCCGCCGGCAGCGCCTGCGTTTGCGCTTCTGGGGAACTCTTTGCACCATCCCCTTCCCCTGGCTGTCCTCGTTGGCCAGGTTTCTGAGCGTGCGGCGTATGTAGATCCGAGACAGATCTTGAAGGCTGCGGACAGTCACCGGGGCTGAGGACAAAGAGAGATGACACAGTCCTTCAGGGCAATAATCCATACAGCTGCATCAGTCTTCCAACTAGGTCAGTGTAAGCAAGTGAGGCAATCAAAGAGAAAACTGCATCTCAGTATTTCAAGGAAAAGAAATAACTGGCTCTACTTAGTCGCTGCTAGGCGAGCTTCATGTGTCAAAGCAAATATTGCTGTAGGAAACGTCTCATTTCATCACTTTGAATGTACTGTTTGACTTTAAAATTGTGCCTGCTTTACACTTCAAGACCAGTTAAGCATTTCTTTTGTTTTGTTTTTTTGCTGAGGACAGAGGCTGGAGAACTCACGCAGCTGGACAGTGTCAGGCTTCTCTCCATCAGCTCTGCTCTGCTGGACCAAAGGGGCAAAGGACACCGCCAAGATGTTTTTGCTGTCCCATGTGCACTGGCCAGTCCTGGTTATCTGGGTCAGCTGCATAAAGAGACAAAACCTGAACTCACACTGAACACTTATAAAATATGAAATCCTGCGCAACAGTATGGAGCGACACAGTTTCTTCTGTTGGTGAACTTCCATTTTGGGTGTGTTTTTTTCATTGCTTATTGTGGATTTTTTGTGAATTTACCACCTGGATAGATATGATTCTGAAGGGGATGTGTCCCTCTGCTTCCTTCTGTACACCAGGAACTATTGCAACTATCCCTGTGTGTGTGTTTATTACAGAAATATAGTCAAAAATAGGCCCTCCTTTACATTAGCATATATGCTGCTATATCAAATAGGTGCATGATACATTAACTCCATTTCCACAATTGCTTTGTATTTGAACAGATTACTGCCAATGGGCTTAAAGAACAATCTAACAGACTTTAGCGACAAGTCTGAGCATCTACAAGACAGTGAAGTTGCTGTTATTTTCAAAGGCATTTTCAAATCCTTATCAAAGCACATGAACATTTATAAATCACATTGATATTTATTTCTTTTCTTCCTACAGAAAAAAATCTATTGTTTCTGGATAAAACAGAAATGTCAGTTTTTGACCTGGCAAAAATCATACAAAATAATAATAATTATTATAAGTTATTCTTAATCAGGTAGTCTCACTGAGATCAAGGTCTCATTTGCAACACTGCCCACAATGGCCTACTACTACCAGGAATAGTTACCATGGTAGAAACAGTATTTGAGATGCTGGAGCCATCAAAATTTTGTCCCTTTTGCTTAAAAATAACTTAAGCAATTATTCAATTAATTAAAGTAGCCAATTAACCAATTCCTTTTTTGACTTATAATTTCAGTTATAGAATACAGGACATCGTCATATTGCTCACCCCTGTCAGACAAATCATCAAAACTTCTTCTGCTGGTGTGACATGCTGGCCCCCCGTAGATGACACATGTCTGGTGGCTCAGGCCATAACAACTAATTACCGGTATGACAGGTATCAGAACATAATTAAAGCACATGAGGTTAGCAATGATAAAGTGAGTTTATATCTTGGTAGGGGGGAGGTGTAATTGTTTGGGGGGCATTCAAGTGGCACACAACAGGTCCCTTAAAATCAGCAGATACTGTAGGTCCCTTTAAGGCAGATGTGAGGTTCATACATTCGTGGCCATCTTTAGTGTACTTCATTCAACATGATAATAAAACTGTCATAGTAAAAAGTCTCTATGTGATTACTTTTCTCAATATGACCACGCTATAGGTGTTTCCATTCACATTATTTCAAGGGTCATAAATGCTACTCCCTGACCAAGGCCAACAGCAATTCCTGAGTGGATGCATGATCCTTTATGTTTTTGAAGGACGTCTACAACCATAAACATAGAGTCAAGTAAAGTTTAGCTTTTATAGTACATTTCATTATACATACAGTATTTATATCTGTATGTTGTTTTAACATACAAAATGACTAGAAAAAGATAGAGTTACAGATGACAAAGCTTGTTTCTTAAGCTTTGAGATGCTTAATCATACAGTGTGTCAGCATTTTCAAAAAGCTCTGTTTTCCCCATATAAAAATGTGATGTTTCATATTCGTCCACTCTGGAGAGTAATTTTAAAATGCTTTTTTGGGGAGGGGGAGCGTGCCGGCTTGGTGCTCATGAAAGGCCACAACAAAGATAGAAAAAAAGATGGTGTTTTGAAAATTATTCGCATTAGTGTGGATATGGCCTGAGTTAGATCTCTGATCAGAATTATATTCTGCCCCATGATTCGAAGCGTGCGGGCTGTTTTTGTTCTTACTAATGCCTTCTAGCTTCTTTAAAAACACAGCATAGCATCCGATTGATTTCTTTTACACATGTTGTATTCTCAGGTTTTGGTTGAGTAACTGGCAACATAAAAAAATCTAAATCATGTGTCACAACATTAAATCTTAGACAAGCTTTGCTTCACTTCAGCTGCTCCCTTTTCCTTTAAATGTGACAATGCTCAAAATCCTTAACCATGACTCTGTCAAGATCTTTACCCTCCTTACTGGATAAAGTTCCTGCCAACCAATTTCTCCACTGACTTCCCAAAGTACACTTAATGCCCTCTTACTTGCCCCACAGCCTGTCCACACTCACATCCACCATTTTAAATAAAACATTTATTTATACAGCCCTGTGTGTGAGCTCCTTACATGTCAGCTCAAATCCAGGAGCAGTTGTGGCTCAATAATGCATGTGAAAGTTGCATAACCAGCCTTATAAGTCAAAGTTATTTTACCTTGTTGTTGCCTCATGTGTTAGCACTTTGAACAGCAATCATGATGTGTGGATTCAGTATCATTCTGATGGCTCACCTGGTCCTCTATAGGCATCACCAGAATGCCTCCAATTTTGAGCAGCACTTTCATGTAATTTTCATGGTCTTTCTGCACTCCTGCGCCACAGTAAATGCGATCGTATTGGTGACTGTCTGTTGAGATTTCAAGGCAATTCCCCACCACAAAGACAGGTTCACAGAACTCAAACCTGTGAAAAGACAATAACAAGTACAGTGGATATAATACATCAAACAACAAAGGAAAACATGTTTTCACATCTGTGAGCTGTGACAGAAATATGCCAATTAAATAAGTAGAATTAGAGTCAAACGGAATTAATTTGCAAAACAAAGTGTTATGGTCCACAAGTGCAAAACTGGCAGGTAAAACTGATACTTGTGCCTGTAGCTTGAATAAAACGTTCTTTGTTAAATTAATAGTTTAACATTTTGTGAAATACACTTTGCCGACCACTCTCAAATCTGTCAGTGTTAAATGTAAGGCTTCAGTCAGCAGCTGGTTGGTTTACCTTAGCATAAAGACCAGAAACAGGGGGAGACGGATGAATAAGATATAACACAAGTCAGCTTTACAGGTGCTGATAGGCAGAACTGGTTACATTTGAACAGAGCCAGGCAGCTGATTCCCCTGTTTCCAGTATTTATGCTATAAGCTGACTTGCTGCTGGCTCTACTGTTATAATTAAAATGGACAGACCGGTATCATATATTTGCCAAACTAAATATTCGTTCAAACAAAGCATGTACTTACTTATCAAAGCTGTCACTATTCTTTATGAACTCATCTAGTTTCTCTCTGGCATATTCAACCACATCCTTATGGAGCTCAACTCCATGGTTCACACCAAACGGACCTTGGAAACAAAACACAACAAGAACAATATGTTCATAGCATTACCTACTACATATTATGATATGACTTAGAGCTGAAACAATTAACCATTTTATCTATTGGCAAAAATATTAATCTGCACCCATGTTGATATTTGAATAATTGTTTAAGTCATAATTATAGAAAAAAATGCCAAATTTGAGGATTTGGTGATTTTCTTTGTTATATGTGATAGTAAACTAAATAGGCCTGGGTTTTAGACTAGAAGACAAGCAAGCAATTTGCAGATAGTCCCTTAGGCTTTAGAAAATTGTGGTGGTATCTTTTTGACATTTTATAGACCAAATAATTATTTGAAAGATCAGGAAAATAATCGTCAGATTACACGAAAAAGAAAATAATCATTACAGTCCTTTTATTGTTGAAGCTGATTTGCAGGCACACACTGTACTTTTACAGTAAAGTTTACCTAATTTTTACTGAACATCTGCGCGCTTCCCAAACATGAAAAAACACAGCTGTGAAAAAGGGCACCCTATGCTTACCTATGATAAGGCCAACCATTGTGCTCAAGTAGCCAGTTCCACTGCCCAGATTAAGGAAAGAAAGTCCTGGCTGCAGTTTGAGGGCCTCCATCACCTCAGAGTATATACACGGAGCAGACAGGTGTATGTTGCCATGCTTCCATGCCAAGTCTTTGTAGGCACTGTCCCGGTAGCCGTCCAGATAGTAATCACCGCGGTCTATGGCCCGAAAAGCCTGTTCGACTTTTTCTGTGCGAATATACTGGGCCTCCTTCAGATTATCAATGAGGTCGTCATTGTCCTCCCCAGCGCTCACGGCTCCCCCCATGGTGATAGAGAGAAGAGAAACACAAGGGCCGAACTCGTACTCAGGATGAGCGATTCCTCCTCAGAGTGGCATGGAGATGAACGGCTGGCTGAAGGATGCTGCCGCTGTGAATCCTCAAGAGTCAGGTCAGACAACGGTCATGTCCAGGCAGCAAGTGACCTGAGAAGAATTCCATAACAATCAATAATAATCGTATGCTATAGCAGTTTTTTTTTTTTTTAACAAATCAATTCCCTTCAAGATGAAAACTTCAACAATTTATTTTTTAACGCCTTTGTAAAAGACTCAGTTAATGATTCTGAATGATCCTGGTGTCAGTAAAGTACTATAGCAATATTTGTATGAGTATTTATTACAAACAAATACATTCACCAAAATGTCAAAACAACATACACATATCATTTTAGCATGTCACATTACCTCCACTGCACACAGACATGAACCCCCAAACACACACACTTCCTTTATATCAGTGTTTTTACTCGTATTCAATGTATATAGGCCTTTTTCACAACAGACACATTGACATGTCAAAGCAGGAAGAACACAGGTGTAATTAATAACCTTCCTGATGGCTCCATTCAATTTAGGTTCAAGGGCCCTGGTATTATGCATGCTGGCTCACAAGCATGGCTTCCACTTGATGGAACAGAGCCATCATTACTATAATTTGTTACACCTGTAATTTTCCTGCAAATACATCAGAAAATATCTGCAGGGAAAAAGCTGTATTCGCTAAAAGAGGAGGGACAAAATGAAGTTTATATATCTAACACAAATCAGCTACATGTATGGTGTAGCCTAATGGTTTTAGAGCACACATGATTAATGTAATTAATTAATTTCAGCTTCTAAAAATATGAATATTTGTTGGTTTTCTTGTTTACTTCTATGATAGTAAACTGAAGATCTTTAGGTTTTAGATTGTTGGCCGGACAAAACAAGCAATGTGAAGATGTAAGCCTGGGCTCACTCGGAATCTGTGATGGATATTTTGTAACTATTATTTGACAGTTTTATAGACAAAAACAATTAATTGAGAAAATAATTGCCAGATAAATCTATAATGAAAATAATCATTAGCCGCAGCTCTAATATTTTTAGAAACATATTGAATTCACTTACTTTTGCCAGACACTGCCACTACCAAAACCTGGTGTAAGGCATGTAATTGCCATGGTACTCATGTCTGTGGAGCCTGACATGTCCAGAGTGTAGGTGTCAGGTTACATAATCCTAGCTGACACTGACAAAACCCTCCATTATGGCTAATGTAATTTTATATTACAGAAATTATATTTATCGTCATATTAGGACATCTCTGGAAAATCTACTGAGAAACAGAAACAAATGTTTTAGAGCTATCGATGCACAAATCATCATAGTATAATCCTCATATTACCATAAAATTGTCCAGCTCATTGAATTACAACATTACCCACAACGAGATTATAAAGAATTAGCTACCACAGTAGAAACACTATGACAAAGTCCCTAAAAGTATCATTATTTATGTTGTTTCGAGATATATTTCGTCATGTCGCCCAACATGCACGTCTTTAGAAATCTACATGCACGGGCCAAACCACCAACCTAAAAAGATCTGAAAGGTCACAGCAAGAACTAAAATATGTCTTCCTTTCATCTTTTTTCTTGAAAAAGCATTAGATACTTTCCCCACTTCAGGCCTCTAAAAATCCTAGTAAGGCTGCAACTAATGATAATCAACTAATCTGCTTAATATTTTCTCGATTAATCGTTTTGTCTCTATAACAAAATAGTGAAAATAGTGAGCACCCCAAAGCACAAGGTGATGTTATCAAATGTCATATTTTGCGGGACAGTCCAAAACTCCAAGATATTCTATTTACTATAATGCAAGACCAAAAAAAACAGCATATTCTCATGTTTGAGATCTGGAAGCTTTAAATGTTTGCGTTTTTTACTTGAAAAAATCTCTCAAATGATTAATCGATTCTCTAAATAGTCGCATATCTTCAGCTGAATTTCTTTTCTTCGGATCGACTAATTGTTGTATCCTTGGAATAAAACAGTCCGACAGGGCACAAAAATCACTCTTTTGTTAAACTGCTCTCACACCTAATGTCCACACCAAGGCCATACACTGGGATGTGGGGTCACAACCAGACATTTCCCTTCACCTTAAAGGTACTCAAGCCAAAAAGGTTGGGAACCACTGCTAAAGGGCAATGTTTGCCTGCAATAAAAACATGAATTGATCGGGTGATATGAAAGTCACTTATACTGTAAGTACTTAGCTACTGGCTTTAAAGAGGAAATTCCTAACATATGCTGGCCTGACATTTTATGGACGATCTGATAACTAAAATACCCCACACTGGCACGGAGTGAATGGGTATAGCTGGAGATGCAGCCGAGGGAGACAAGTCTTGAATTCCCTCTCTGCCTCCTCAGCATCTCCACATCTGACTCAGCTAATAAAGATTAAATTCAGAGGTGACTTTGTAGTGGGAGGGCTGGTAAGGTAATTTTCCATTGGCTCATTCTCACAGGAAAAAATAATCATTGATTCGCTCCCCATCACTGATTGTACAGTAGTGCATTTTTTCATCCAATTTTCCCCCCTTAACCCTTAATGCAACGCAGAGTTGCTTGCAGTTGAAAGAAAATCTAGGAAAATGAGCCAGGCGAGGTATTATACAAGCAAAGTGCTTTTGGGTACTGCTGTACAGTTGCAAATATCATAAGTCCTGAAACAGGGGTCATAATTCACCCACTTCTTTAATACAAATCAAAAAAGGACCAGCTGGGTAATAACATTTGTTGCTTTAGTGAAGCTAGTCCTGTACAGAAAAAAATGCCTCTTTGTAAACAGGAATCCACTGGTAAGCACACGCAGGATGTCCTGGGTGGACCCTGATGTTTATGGAAAGTGCATCAACACCATCTCAGGTCATGCCTGGCTTCTGTGACCTGGTTAGGGTCAACTCACTGAACTATGCAGGATGACGAAACATGTAACAGATCCTCTGGCAACACGAGACCAACTCTAGTGCTGTAATAAATACTGAAGGCCTGTCTAGCCAGCACACTGAGACATACACACTACTCAACAGACAGTGTGAGGTAAACTGATAATCCTCGTGGTTACCAGCATTTACAGTGTGAATTTGGGCATTTTATCAGCTAATTTGCAGCTCTGGCAGCAAAGCAAATCATGTCCATACCTCGGTGGCAAAATACCAGAGCACCATAAGTTGTATTAGCAGAAAATAAGTTTATCAATAAATCTCTCAATAAAGCTACCGTCACAAGTCTCACACTTGCTGTAAAGAGCATTTATGATGTAGACAGATTACAGCATTTGTGATTAGTAATGAATTCAAACTACAACAGCCATGAAAAATACATTTTTGTTAAGATTTTTTCCCATAACGGCTTGTGAATATACAAATCCTGCCTGTGAATTTATTTTTTCCCAGGCTGGTGTGTAAATGTTTTGTCCCATATTCACTGCAGCATGAGCATGTTAGGTTGACACCAGATAAGATACTAGATTAAATATTATACAACATGCCTGCAAATATGTTCTACCAATGCAGACTTCATATTAGTGCCTGTAGTTTTGCTATAAGAGGTATCTGAATGGAACATGTTATTGAAGTATTCCTCTTTGCAAAGAGCAACTAAAAAGGAACTGGGGTGTGTTTCTCTCGACCCTGGGTGAGAAGGACAATAACACCTGTACACTGTATTGTAGCTTTGTGCTAATGGCACAGCTCTAGGGATAGCAATGTTGGTTGTCAGTTTGTCCAAATGAATTTGATGATTGCCTGAGTCCTCATCTAGCGCCACCAGCAGGTCAAATGTTCCACTTGTCCAACACTTTATTTCATGACAAGATACCCCACAAACGAATGACCCAATTCCCATTGAACCTGCTGTGAACATCCAGGGCACGCAGAAAAGATAAATCATAATGATTTTTTACCCAATAACCTTTTATTCGTGGCACCACTGTTTCACTGAAATGTCCAGTTTTTACACAGTATACCTCGAAATCTGAAAAGTGGAATATGATAATATTAGTTGAATATAATCATGGCACTCAGAGAATACATATTTTGGAATTTGATAACTTAATCTCTCATTGCATTTTCTAAAGGGTTGTTGTTGCTGTTGTTTTTTTTTTACCTACAAGACCTTAAGCCATTTCCCCACTTCTGTTAAAAGTTTTTAAATGAGACATCTTCTGACATCTTCTGATGTAGTAATACGCATGTACCAATATAATGGTACATTATTGATGTGAATACAAAGAGTCATATCCCCAATTTACAATTAAGCCTGCATGTTGTTGTGTGTTAAAAGGCCAAATCTATGTAGTTTCTAACACACTCATACAATTCAATTGTCTATCCAATTCTGTGAGAGGAATTTCTTGTTAATGCACTATGAGTAGCTTCATATCAAGACTAACTAAGTAAGATATCCCAGAGTCTGATGAGTCGCTGATGATAATGACCCTTTCCTTTGGACTGCCATGCAAACCGCATTTTACAACATTTATGTGGATCAATCCTTTTGGTTTAGGTAGCAATATGGCTTTTCCTTTAACTCTATCTCCAGGCTTATTAGTGTTCGCGATCTAATGTCGCAATCAGACTGAGTGGAAAGTCTATTTGCATCTCTGTTTATTTAAGCAAGTTTGATCACTGGACTGTGTTAATTAGCCACAGTCAATGGATGTGATAGTAGAGGCTAACAACCGGAACTAACTTCATGCGGACCTGTTTGTGTTAAACAACTCAGTTTTTCTAAATTTACTAGAACTCCCGTTGTTTCTATTATTCTCCTCTGGACCTGCTCACTTTGGCTCCTATTGTCTCTGCGTATTCATTCGAAAGAGGTCATGCAGTCTGGGGATAAGCCTGAATTTGTCTCTAATTTATACTTTTTCAACTCAAGCACATGCGTCTTTCCCTCACTTTTTGGCATCTACATGAACTTGCAACCATTTGCGTCTCACCTTTGACTTTGTATGTAATCACACAGCTGCCAGTTTGTGATGCATTCAGTCTGAACACATCTTTATAATAGAAAACATTTTTTCCATCTATTTTTTCTGTTGTGTTATGAGGACGATAGCATCAGCTGCCAGCAAGGCCATACACTTTGTGGACACAGTATTGTTAAGTGCAGTGAACACTGTGTCACAGAGGTGTGCATTCAGCTGGAGCTGAAGCTAAAAGCGGAATAATCGATTAGTAGATGGACAGAAAATTAAATGGAACCTTAGTCTTTTTTAAGTAAGAAATACCAAACAATTCATTGCCACTGCCTTCTGAAATGTAAATATTTGTCATATGATACTAAACTGAATCTGTTTGGATTCTGTACTGATGGTTAGACAAAACAAAATATCTGAAGATGCCACACTGGGCCGTGGGAAATTATAATTGGTACTTTATTTAACCATGTTCTGACATTTTATAGACAAAACTATTACCTGAGAAAATGACCAGTAGAATATTTGATAATTGTTAGTCACAGCCATTGTCATCATGCAGATGGTCCAGAAGTAATAATTTTAGCTTTTCAGTTGTGATGACCTGCTGCTTTTCTTTCTCTTATGTGACAGTTAAATGAAGATCTTTGGGATTAAGACTATTGATCAGACAAAACAAGCACAATGATTATTTTTCCTTGGGATTTAGCAAATTGTGATGGGCAATTATCTCTATTTCATACAGGTTATTGCACCCCTAGTCTTAACTGTTTTTAATTTGTTTCTGTCTAAACCAGCTAACTCCACGGTAGTTTGCATTATTTTCTACAGTTTTGATTTCACAAACAACTATAGTTGTTTAGTGGTGGTGGTAGAAAGTAACTAAGTTAATTTACTCAAGCACTGTACATACTATTTTTTTTAGGTACTAGAAGAATATAAAAGTAATTTAAATGATCACCACTTTGACCAGCTGCAACATCACAGTGATGTCCACATTAAATCATCAATAATTATAATATATATTATTCTGAAATGGACCATTCTGCATAATGAGCACTATTATTTTTGGTAATTTAAGTATATTTTAATGTCGTACTTTTTCTTAAAAGTAACATTGCCAATGCAGGACTTTTACTTCTAATAGAGTATTTCTACACTGTGGTATTGCTATTTTTACTAAAGTAAAAGATCTGAGTATATCTCCCACCACTGCAACTATCCTAAAGTAACGTTGTACTCAGTACAACAGGGATGTTGCTTCACACCATATAGACGTTTCCATTTTTCTGGTCACTCGGAGTACATGCAGGGGTGTGTTCACAGTCACAGATGTTCCTAAATCCCTACAACTGACACCTGATGAAGCCAATCAGCTCTCTACCTGGTCACATGCTGCAGTTGCCACACAGACAGCAGCCTGTCAGCCAATCAGCTGCCTGAACCACTTTCTTCGCACTGCGTGTGCAGATGGAGCAAAACAACAACAGCGCATTCACGAAATGTTGTCAAGCGTTATTAATCATGCCCGTTTCTTAATCCTGCCCCGTGCACATCGGTGAGAAATACATGGAGAGTTGAGCATCCACAACACGAGCTAACAAATAATAACAAAGACTGTGTGTGTGTTCGTGCATCCATCCGGCTTTTGTACCCATTTGTACACCAAAACGCAGTTGCTGGCCAGCTCTCTGCAGTGCGATTAACCTCGATATTTAGCAGCGACTTGCTAAACCGGTCAGACCTGCATGTTTTAGTAACTGCTACGGGAAAACCGCACCAAAAAGCAAAACAAACCTCAAACAAACAAAAGAAAACGTACTCGTAACCTGTTCCGCCTGATGCAGCACACGTTTGTGACAGAAAAGTCTCCACAAGCCTGCCTGTGCTGCATGTACACACCAACCCTTAAGAAAGGACATTTTACAAACGTTTGTCACGCTGAAATGTGAAACGACGGTTTTAAATGTACAGTCATAAGTGCATAAGTTAACACCTAGTGTCGGATAACGCCACCTGAGTTGCCAATGAATCTAGCTAAGGTTAGCTTTTGTGGGCCTGAGTGCGCCATCATCAAAACAGAGACAAAGCAGGTTAGGTAAGCTCGCTTCTTTATCCGTAACACAGCTAGCAAATACACAGCCCAGCTAGCCAGTATGTCACGTTTAATAAAGCTGACAAAA
>NW_024040181.1:0-3059 GCF_014851395.1 Micropterus salmoides
GGGCTTGCCCCAGGATTTGCACAACTCGTCATGCAAATCCGGGAAAAAAGGCAGAGACCGGCGCGGAGGCGGCGCGTGGCTCTGCGGGAAGCGCTCATCAGCTTACTCGCAGCATGTGGTCTGGCACAGCCTGCAGCCAATCGAGCTGGAGCTTGCCCACTGTCCGTGTCACCACCCCAAGAGCTTGTCATAGCTGGGCGCTGACTGATGACGTTGATCCGGCTCCTGGAAGTCTTCCTCCTCCATAATGCTGAGCACATCCAGCTCCTCCAAACCGGACAGCCGCAGCCTCTCCGTGCTCACACCTCGTGCGGGAGAAGCCGAGAAGCGGGCTCCCGAACGGGGAAGAGGGGGTCTGAGCGCAGACGAGGAACTGGAAAAAGCCTTGGCAGTCGCCTTAACGACCGCCCGGCCCGAGCCACGGGGAGAGCGCATCCGGCTGTCTCGGAAAAGAGTCGCACGGGACCTCAGCACCCTCAGGGGCAGGGCCTCGCAATGGCCGCAAGCATCCCCTCAAGAGCTGCCTGGGGCATGCGGCATCCCAGACAAGACACACACGTGCCGTGATGTAGCGCGGGCATGGAAAACACACTGCCTGAACTGCTCACCAGCCATCTCCTCTGCCAGACTTTCTTCCAGTAAGAAACTTCCTCTCGTGGTTGTACTTCAAACATGCCAGAGTGCTGCTGAATAGAAAAAAGCTAATGTGTCCGGTGAGCCGGCATGCTTATATGCCTCCAGTTACGCCGTCACACGTTACCGTCTAGCAACGGCAAAGGATTGGAGTAGTTTCATTCATGATTTCAGCCCTGCCACGCCATAGGCGCCCATAGTGGTCGTCACCGAAGCAGTTCGATTCCCTCGAAGGGGAACTAAACAAGTACTAAGGCGGACACCGAGATAACAGGACAGATCAGAACCACCACACAAACAACAGAAGACTTGATAACAACCCAGCAGACCCTGAACCCAGACCAGGGAACCCAAAATCAAAACACAAGAAGGTATAGCTATAATAATATAACCCAGACAAGGTCAGGACAGGATTGTGACAAATTCCCTGTTAAGACATTAAGTACACAATCTTACACGTTTGCATATTCCTAATATTAATGCTCCTAATCTGTATTAAAGATCAGTCTTATAACTGGCTGAACAACATGAGATCATGGTTCACAGTTCAATGATCAAAATGCATGATAAGACTTCTGAAAGAAATGAGAAAAGAAAATGAAATGAATAACATTTACTATCAGAATCCACACAGACATGTCACATTTCAAGCCTATAAAAACAAAATGACAGTGTGCCTTGAAAGCCAGCCATCCTGGATCTTTTCAGCATATTTTGAAGAAAGATCCACAGCACTAAATCCCTGTCCTTGATCACCTACACAGTCTCTCTCTGGAGAGAATTGTATGTACACAATTGCTGCCAACCCTTAAATGGGAAAGCAAATGTTCACAAAAAAAGACAGCTCACCAATAATTATATTTGTGTAGCAGCTCAGTAATATGAGGTATCATGATGCAATTTTTCTCCACATCAACTGGCAAGGGTGCTAACTTTCCCATTACAATTTGGCTTTGTAGTGCAACCGGTTCTCTACAGAAAGAAAACTTGTTGAAATGTTAGACTGCAGCATCCAAAATCATGGTATTTCCATTCCTCATCTATGATACTCACCACCGCTGAAAGAGTCTGAAAACTCACTCAGAATAACTCCTTTTGGAGGAAATTTCTGGGGAAGATTTAGACAACTTTGCTTCAAAACATGTCAATTTCAGGTGAGCATGTTACCCGAACAGATTCAACCTCGGAAAGTTGAACCATAGCCTTCACATAGCTGCTTTAAATTTCTTGTCCCCCCCAACACTTTTTTAAAGATTTTCTATTTTACCTTAATCTTACTCATGGATTTGCATAGATGGTTCTTTGGCATTCATGAAATGCAATGTATTTTAGCATTTTTTGCTATGTTGAATAGAGGCCACCAACAATAGGCCACCTAATATTTGTTGTAATTCCAAAATAATTAACTCAATTTATCATGCCATGAGAGTTAAAAAGATGAAAGCAAGTGGGGAGAAAGGGATTGAATATGAAACATGAACAAAATGTTAATATAATGGGGGATGCAATGATAAGATCTGAAGAGGAATGAAAAGAGAAGATTGTAAGATGTCAGTAAAAATAAGACATTAAAGACTACATGGAGTAAAGCAGTGGATGTGCTTGACAACCTCAGCTATCATCAGCAGAGAAGGGTCTCTAACAGTAAGAGGAGAGGAGAAAAACAGGAAAGAGATCAGGAGGCAAATGAGTGGAACATCTTGAGAAGGTTGCTGATAAATGAATAAATAAAGAGTTGAGAGGGGAGAGGGCTTCTCAAGGATGTATATCTTAATTGAAAATGACAGCTGCAATTAAAAATGTAATCATTCTGTCCGTTTTCTAATTAAAAGCGAAACGACTGATAGTTTTGACTCATTAACTTCAAAGAGCGATGCAGTCTGACAGAGTGGGGGAAGTGTATCGTGCTGAGAAGAAGCCAGCAGTTGAAAAGTAGTGCAAAGGATGAAGTGGATTGATGCGTTGGTGAGGATAATCTGCTACAATGACTTTCTGTGAGAAAGAGACTCAGCTCTTGGTCGAGGCATGAGTGGTTAAATGATAATAACCAGGAGGCAGTGAGTGGTTATTCAGCATTGTCATGAAAGTTGTTAGACCTGACAAAAAGCAGCATGCTCACAGCAAGTAAGTGACAATTATGTTTTTTTTTTTTTTTTTAAAGCTGCCTCTTCATCATTACTGATACAAACCTCCTAACAACCTAAGAAGACACACACACACACACACACTGATCTAATGCTCATTACCTCAGTCACACATATGATGCTCATTACCTCAGTCACACATATGATCCTGTCATCAGGAGGAGTCCAACCACCTACTGAGGGGTTGTTTGGTGTGTATGAGGACAACTGAATTGTCAGGCGAGTGCGTGTGTGTCTTCTTGGCTTGTTAAGAAAAAAAAGTTTGTGAAAATATGACTGCAA